>NC_135139.1:18787878-19090909 GCF_051014445.1 Colletes latitarsis | reverse complement strand
CGTCGACAAATTTTCAGCGGGGAAATTGCCCCAGCCTTGGAGCCACCCCTTCGCCGCATACCAAGCTAATTCCTCCTTTGAATCTTTGTTAGGATCGCGCGTGCACCTTGCACCTTTCCAGGGAACAGCCGTACGTGCGCGAATGGGAATCGTCGCGAAAGGTTACCAAAGAGGGCGGGAGAATGAAACGGAGATGAAGAGGGATCAAAGAGAATCCGGCGAAGGCGGCGACGTTGTCTCCCAGCATCGGATGCTCTCGTGATCGAATCGCTAATTAGCGCTCGCTTTCGGGCGGGGAACTCTTTGAGCGGAGTGGCTGCTTCTCGACCCCCAGCCGGTAATACATTCGGATCGAGTAAATCCACTTTAAGGCTCGTCGCGCCGCAGCATCGGGAACTTCGGGAAACAAAGTTGTCCGAAACGATTAATCGTGTTTATTTCGCGATTCGCGCGGAAATGGATTCGTCGATCGGGCCAGAGTTTCGAAGACTGCTCGAGTTGGTATCCCGTGAAATCGTTCCAAGGCGCGTACCGTTCATCTTTTCTCGGTTAAACTGGCCTTTACAGTTTGGCAAACTATATTCGCAACGAACAAATTCTACTGGGATAGCTACGGAGTCTGATGTTCGTCAGGTGTTTGCAGCAGACAGGATCCTAACCTCGAGGGAGTTATAAAAGGGACTCATGAGAAAATTTCCTTGCGCCGCCGGAGTCTGCCGGGTCTCCCGTACCCCCGTTCCTTTATGACTCGGATAACGAAGAGAGGGTTAGTTATTCCAAGTCCAATAACCCCCTGAAAGTGGTGCACCAGGGGGTAGAACACGTTCATAGCCTTCGGGCTAAGAGGTTATAGGCTTCTAACTTGGGTGCTCCTGAGCCCAACGGTGCAGAACGATACTCAACGTTGGTAGCAGATCTGTGGGCCATTTTCGCTTTAGGCTTCTTACTGCGGGGCTGTACGACTCTTGATCAGAGGGTTGGAACGTCGCTGAAGCTTAGTATAGTAGATTTTAACTGGTCTTTGATTTTTCAACGAGTTTCCTCTTGTGGGGAGCACACTGAATGGGTCTGTTAAAATTTGGTGGTGCGTTTGGTTTAGGAAAAATAATCATTGCTTTCTGTTATCGTAGATACCAATAAAAAGGTATTGGCGGGTTAATTATCGGCAACTGTCGTGACGATGACGAAAGACGTTTGGCGTCACGACGATAAGTCATAAACCGTGGTTGCGCAAAGTATCGATTCTTAATACTTGTCAGGTTGTTATACGTACTCCAGCCACGGAGGGATTCGACGGTGTACTCTAGGGCGCCGTAAACATTAATCCGAATCTGGACGGTTCGCGCTGCCCCAGCCGCGATCGAGCGAGCCAAGGCTCGATAGCGACAAGACACAATATCTCACGATTCTCGCGATTTTATGGGCCTTTAGGGCTACGACACCTATAAATCCTCGTGAACGATGACGGCTGGAGAACCGATCAGCGTGTAGGATTAAGAATCCCGTTCGAACCGTGTGATTAATGCCCTACCGTGCTTTCCTCGCCCTTATTTTATGTATGACTTTTACATTCGATCGCGTAAATTAGTTCGACGCACCCTCCTCGGCGAGACGCGACTACTCCAAAAGAAAAACGAAAAGGATTGGTCGCATTACGTGGAGGATGGTACAGTGAATTCTTTCAAAGTGTCACGATTTTTCTCTCCAACCGTCGCAATGCCCTCTGATTCCTGAAACTGGCTGTCTCGGGACAAGTCTCGCGTTATTTCCGATATTTCATCGACGGAATGGTAGTCGGAGTTCGGCACTTTTTATTTGGGTAATAATTAAGTCGATACAATCTTCTATGCCATTAGAATTTTCATCCGTGATATCATCTTCCGCATTGGTTTGATTTGCCAAAGATACCGGTGCCACAAAATTCGCTTCGTCTCTTTTTATATCAGTAATTTTTGACCGCCTTTGGTCGTAATATCGTCAAAAACTTTTCCCTCTTCCAATGTAGAAAGTTCCGTTATCGCACCAATCCTATCTGCTGCCAACTCTACTATATTTTCCGAATGAACCGACTCTGGTTATATATTTTTCGGACAAACATCGAGCGTCGAGAGCTTCTCTTTATTCTATTCAACATTGGGGATTTACAAAAAGGAATGGAAATTGAAAATCTGTACGACCAACGCGAGAACACGGGGTTTCTCTGTAATTCTTTAACGGGAAGATTTGATCGTAAAGAGCTAGTTACTTAATTTACGTATTAAATCCACTATTAAAAGACGTGGTAGAGATTGGTTACGATTTGGAGTGCAATGACGTTTATCCGATATATCGCGTACAGGGTATAATGGATTGGCATATACAAAACGTACATCTGCTTTATGCAACTAATGATTTATGTGAGGTTTCGGGTATTCCGACAGGACAATGTTTCAAAACACTTCCCGCAAAGCGAAACAATTTTTACCCGATGACGGTATTACCGTATTGAAATAGCTGGCTCAATCACCGGATTTAAATTAAATAGAAATGATATGGCAACGATATTCAAAAAGCAGTCAAACGTCGAAAGCCATCAAATTTGAATAATTTATTCGATACCGATGGAAACGGCTCGAAAACGATGGAACGATATTCTTATTAATCACTACATTCGGCTTATAAACTTTGTGCCACGAAATATGTTGCAATTACTAAACAAAAAGATAAGAAACCGCATAAATTTTCGTTTAAAAATGGTAATAGAAACCTCAGTTAAGTTAATAAACGTAATAAATAATGAAACAGTTCTTTTACTCGATAGGAAACTTCGTATCGTGTTGGGGTTGTACAAGATCCCATGCGAGCTTTAATTAAGGGTTAAATACAGCGATAATTGAAACGTTATAAAATGTTGTACAACCTAACCCACCATATAATATTCCACAGCACATTAACTTTGCAAATTAAAAATAATTTGAATTAAGAAACGCTTGTTTCTATTTATACGTACGCTCGCCATTCCAAGTTACACTTGGTAGCAACCGCGTAACAATTTTTGGTCGGAGTACCGAGGGGTTAATTTGAATGGGTCGAAGTAACCGCGAATCGATCAGTGGCTCGTCGACCGGGATTCCAGTCGATCGTCGAAACAAAGCGTCGGTGGCGCGGCATCAAGGTATACGCGCGACGTAAGTCCGGCCGCTTAATTAAGCGTGCGCGAGTGTACGCGACCCTCTCCCCATCCCACCCCCGGTCGCGCGGAGTGGAAAAAAGATCAATAAAATCCCTAGTCTACGGGCGACCGCATTCATCGGCCACCCCATTTCTACAACATATTTTGCAACCTCACCCCAAGCAAACCGGGCTTGCCTGGCCCCCGCCGAGCGCGCAGGACGGACCTCCCTCTTCGGCAGCCCCACGTGCTCGTTTCACCCCCACCGTCGCGGTGGCACGTAAGGGAGGTGGAGGCCCGTAGCTGAGAAGGAGTTTGCGAGACCGCCACTAGGTGGCGATAGAACGCGAGGAAGGGAGACGAGTCGCGATTGAACACCAGCCGACCGTACTCTCGAGCGGAGAGAGCGAGAGAGCCTCGCGTACGATCCCCTAGCCCCGCTGGCTTCTCTCCATCGAGCAACTGGAGGTTCTCGTCAGGCTGTCAGTTAGTGCCGTGGCGCCGTGACGGTACGGTGTTGGTTGGTACGTTGTTTTTGGCCGATCAGTTTGCCTCGCGAAACGTGTCTCGTATTCGATGGGGACCTTGGTACGAACGGACCGATCGTCGTCGCGACAGATGCCGCAAAAACAAAGATAATCAGTGATTTTTACTTTATACCGGGAGTGACCGAAGAAACGCGTGTGATCTTTCATTTTGTTTCTTTTAGTTTTTTTTTATTTTTTATTTTTTTTTATTTTTTTTTTTTATTTTGTCATTTTCAACAAAGACAATCGAGCAGTTTGCAGACCGTGGTGCGTTCGTATATGTAACGTTCGAGGCGGAGGTGTACGACCAGCGTAGTGAGCCGTTTTGTATTTCCACGGAGATCGCTGGAAAAGGCGGGAAGACGAGGAAGCCCGGCTGTGATCGATGATTTCTTACGTGCTGTTCGGTGTGTGCGCGTTCTATGGCTGACCGACGTCCGTGCAGTACGTGGTGCGATAATTAAGGTGAGCATTCCGCAATCTTTTCATTATCGTCCCACCGTTCCGACGCCGTCGCGCGCGACGTCCGTGAAAAGTGACGTTACGGGGATGCGGCGACCGACGCCACGTGAACGGAGCGCCAGAACGCTCGCAGACACTCTCGAAACTTTGCAAGAATCGTTCATGAAAACGTCTTTTTTTTTAATAAAAAGGAGACGGACAATTCGAAGTACACTATTACGTTAGATCCAAAAATCCTCTTGATCCCGGTGAGCAGAGCTGTGTGAAACCCCGACGCGTAATCTCGATCGTGGAGTGTATCATCGATCGGTCGAATTCTCCGTCACGTCGGGGCGGGCCTCCTTTAATCCGACTTATTGTTAGAAAGCCGACGGCCGAAATCTGATTTCCTTCCTCGTTCGGCGTCGTTCGAGCCCGCGGCGTCGCGTCCCGGCGCAGTCGAGTGACGTTTTCACGGTTTTCGGGCCGAACAGTCCGGGATAACATCGATTAATCCGCTAAGTCCCGGCTCTCGAGGTGAGACGGAGATCGAAGGAGGGCAATGGAGACGAGGAGAGAATAAGGTGGATTAGCGAGAAGAGACCCTCGATGGGGTTCGGTTAGAGGGATTGTTGGCACGTAAAAGGGAACGGGGACAAATGAAATTTCGTCGTGGCAAATTGTCCGAAAGCGACGCCGCAGAAATCAGCCCGACGATTAACACAGGGGGATCTCTTAAGACTTGCTAATTTCCTGCCTCGGGGGCGTTCGTCGAGGGGAAAGGTAATATCGAGAACCAGAGAGAGACCGTCCATTAGCGGAGTGATCTATTTGCCGGAGCCACTGTAGATCTTCCGAATCGCGACGTGAACTGGTTCCTCGATGCGGTTCTTTTCGACTACGGCCCTCGGGATACTTCTCACGTTCGGGTGCCCGTGGATGAACGCTAGCGAAATGACGCAACAGGCAATGATAGACGAAAGAGAAAGGGCCAGGAACGGAATTGGAAACTGTCCAAGCGTGCATCGAATTCGCGAGAACACCGAGAGATCGACGATCGCTAGGGATGCGTTTGCTCGACAGATCTACTCGGACGGGACACGGTCGAGGTTCGCTGAAGGCTCGCCCACAGGCTTAACGACAGGTTTCTTCGTTATTTAGGGGTGTGGGGCAAGCGTCAACTCGTGGACACTTCAATTACACCACAAACTACGTTCTCGTGTCTGACAGTCCTCTGCAAATTGGCTTGTAAATTTCTTCATTAAGCTTGGCATTCGTGTCTCGTAGTACTGCACAGATAGGTCCATAGACCCTTGTTTCATTTTATTGTAAATACTAAACAAGCCTATTGGTCGTAAATGTATGTTTTACTGTTCAAAGTCAAACATTCCGTACATTTTTTCACGAGTTTCGCGATATTTTTTAGCATCCAAACTCGAACAATTTAAACACGATTCAAACACGAGTAGCATCTACGATATAGATTAATACCTGAATTAATTCTCGAAAATTCCTGACCACGGTTTTATTGCCCTCCCATCGATAGGCAAAGACAGATCGAACGTTTGTTTCAGCGCGTGAGAAATTCAGAGCCTGCCTATGGCACGCGGATTGAATGTAGTTCTGAGCAGCGACGCTCAGAGTACCAAGGTGTAAACCAACGACTTGATCCGTAAATCACGAACAATGTTTCTACCCTCTGGAATGGGCATTCAGAAAATCCGCTTGGCACAAGTGTAATGTTTGCAAGGATGTTTCCTCTTGGGTCTTTCTCACTGACGTGTACACATACTGAGCTGTTCGTACGCCTAGAACAATGCTAAGAATTCCAAGGCGTCTGACTATAACTCTTGATTTAAAGATCACGAATACGTTACCCACCCCCTTGGCGACACACCTCCAGGAAGATTCAGACACGGAACGACTATCCTTTCCATCTTTTTGAATTGCAGAATATTTTATACGCTCGCGACTCTCCCAAAGACGAGACCCAGACTATCGCACGATCTCGAACGAAACTCGCGGGAGTACCTTTAATATTCCCCTACGTGTATGGGCTACTTTAAACGGGTCTACGTTGAGTCGAGTCAGTCTTGTCTTTTTCGGAAGGAACGCTGATTCGCGATCGATCATCGAGACGTTCGGCGAATCGAAGTTCGGGGGACCCGATTTTTCGCTCGGCGCTGTGAACAGGACGCGAGACGAACGATCGTAAAGTTTTACGACGAGAAACCGAGAATCGGTCGGTCTCCGTCGGTGGCGCGAGCCGGGTACATCCGATTTCAGTGAATTTAAGCGCAGTCAGGAAAGTAGGTTTTGAATATTGATGAAGCGGTATGAATATATTCATAAGACTAACAGTTTATTTCTGCACTCGAGTCGATTCGCTTCGCATTGATCAATCGACGCGAGTTCGTGGAAGCGGAGCGCCATCCGCGGTAAATTCGACCGATTAATATTCGTAGGCAGCAGCCGCCGGGTACCTTTGCACCGCGAGGAACTTCTTTCCGGCGAATCGGTCGTCCGTCGGAAATCCTGTCCGTTGAATACTCTCCGCCTCGTCGACGATTATCCGCTTCGATCGAAAACACAAGCGAAACTATTTGCTAACTGCTTTGCACCGAGCTTCGTACGAGGTTTGAAATCAAAGCGGACTTTGCCGACAGAAATCAGAATGTTTCCCGTTAATTTTTCACCCCCTGCTACTCCAGCGAAACATAGCTAACCAGGTAATAATTCGATGCAGTTAATCTTCATTTCCGTTTCATATATAAATTATACGCTATAGGACGAAAAGGAGAATCAAGGTTGGAAAGTTATAGTACAAATCGTGCGCAAATCATTCGCATTTTTTAATCTTGGCCATCGTCGATAGGAATCTCTTCTGGTATTTCGCAAGCTTCTCACCTAGGTTCGCTTTCTAACATTTTCACGAACAAGCCAACTCATGTTTTTGCCCATGGCTAGTCGACGAAGATATGTACGAGGATGCGAAACCTTGGCGATTCTCGTAAATTGCTATTCGATTTTTTTCAGATTTAATCTTTCTAAATGTCATATATATTTATAGAAATCAAAACAGTAGGCTTCGTAAAACGTTTCTCGTTCGATTTAAAAAATACGCTTTAGTTAGTATGTGAGAAGTTGGTTAGACCTTGTTCGAAACTTTCTTTTATTATTTGGTCTCCCATCGATTTCAAGCATAGCGTAACGTAGAGCCGGCTCGTTGAACTCATTTTAGCCCTCGGGCCAATTTGCAAATGTATTAGCATGTCGCTGGTCGCAGATGTGTAATTATTTCACATCGGACCCTGAACAAGAAACAAGAATTTCCATACAACCAAACAGAAGGGTGCACTTATTTAGAAAAGGGCATTGATACATTATAGAAAAGTACTTTTCTTAATCAAATATTCACCCTTATTAATCCTCTTCAACTTTCACGGGCTAGTTCGACAATTAAGGCGAAATCTAATTTTCCGCTGTCTACTTTACGCGATGAAGATAAGTAAAGATCTCGTGATTCGATCGATCGTATTTTCCACTGCTAATAATGGCATTCTGAAGTAGGGATTATTCGATTAGCGAGTATATAAAGTTTTCTCTTTCAAAAGAAGAATTTAATCTTTATGTCCAACCGAATATCTGATATCGTTAAATTGTGTATAAAATTTAAATTGAATCCATATCGAGATAAATAAGCGTAGTCGGTATACTCGGCAAATAAATAAGCAAATGAACGACTTGGCTGTCTTTCGAAGTCGTTTCGCGCGACCTTTTGCTCCGGCGAACAGCGTCTTCATCGCGAAAGGAGGCTCTTACGAATTTTACGAGGAAGTCTCGTTTGCTCGTTGACGAATCGACCAGTCGAGGAGCACAGCCGGTCGAAAGCGGCACGCGTCGTAACTTATCGTCTAGTTTATTATTAATAACCGCGACGACAGTTTCACGAGCTCGCGCGGACGCGCTGGCGAACACGTTCGCCTCGGAGCGGAGAAACACGAGAGAATCCCCGAAGAGGATCGACGTTATTCGTGTCAAAGAGAATCGATGAATTTTCGGGCCGGTCGGCGTTGGTGGCGTCGTCGAAATAATCGAAATGCTAATTATTCATTTGCATAATTAACGCGAGCGCGATAAAGCGACCCGCAGCGAGCCGTGAGTGGTCCCACATGCCATCGAAGATTAACGGTAGCCCTGGTGCCCCCCTCCGACCCTCCTTTAATGTTCATTTTGAATATTAACTCCTCGGAAATGAACACGGCTCGGTCGTCGAATCGTTGCGAGCGAATTCGGCGCGGTCCAATGAATCCCGAGCATCCCCTATGCATTTCCAACGATTTCGAAAGTTGTTCGGCATTAAGGATGTAAATTGATACGCGATCGCATTTCCCGGGGTCCGCTGGAAATGGTTCGTTACACCGGTCGATGAATCGGACGCGATTCTCATTAAAATTTCACAGATTTTCATCGTAGGTCGTCGCGCGTTGCATTTAAAGATCCCGATAAATTCTAATTATTTCTTACGTTCGAGTTTCTAACGTTTTATAATATTTTACGGACCTCTGTCAAACGATTTTCTCTGTTTCGTATTAAATGCCAATAAAAAAATACAGTTTCCATTTGTTAGGCGATCACGTTTCCTCCTCCAGGAAATGTTAATTCATTTGTTGGATCGTTGCTGAAATTGATGAAAATGTTCGAACACGTAAAGATTAACTTGTATCTACGCATAACGATAAAGATATATTATTGCTATTATTCTTGGTCGGCTTCGTGGAAGCGTTTCGAAACAGTTTCGAGCGTCGAGTTCAATTTTCCTTTCGCCTTTGTCTTCCACTCCAATTAAGATTCTAGAAAGCCTCGCGTGGCAGAGGTCGTTTAAATTCCCATTTTTCTGCCAGCCTTTAAGGGTGGCGGACGTCTCGAATCGATTGAAGCGAGCCGAGCCGTCACTTTCGCCAGCGAGCGTAAATTGACCCGGTCGTTTACGGTCAATTTCCGAAAAATCTCGCGTTTCTCGAGAACGCCCCCTCGCCGTCTGGACGCCGTAACTTCTTTCGGCTACATTTCCTTCCTCGTTGCTCGAAATGACAAGCTGGCCAACAATTGGCGTCGTGAATTTCCTTCGTCTAGCGCGATCGTATCTTTCGGAGCTGTTTGTATCTAATCCATTATCCTACTTCCGAACTATTCTCGTTATTTATCGATACGAAAACTTCTTTGTTTATTCGACGTTCGTTACGAGAGAAATCATCTTTATCCGATATTATTAATTGTTCTACTATTTTACAAAGTTTGCTTCAATTTTATACTTTTTTCTACAAACACTGTCGTTAGAATTTCATTTTATTCGTATCGTTTATTGGTACGTAGAAACGATAACGCAGAAGTTATTTTATAAACGAGAAAGGTTGAATAAAAATGCGAGTTTGATCCTTCGAGCAGTACCAGCGGTGCAAAGTCTAGTAATGGGATTCGTAATGCGAAGATTGATCTCGAAGAACTTAATACTAAATAAGAAAATGGTACGAAGAAGTCCAGAACAAGCGTTAAGTTTAATTAGCCCGAGGATAGTTGGACAATTTATTTGACCATGAAGGGCTTTCGTAAAGAAAGATTGCATCGGCCAATTTCCTACGAGCTTCCAGTCTTTGCATATTCATTGTCAGACTATTAAGGATAAGATCTTAATTATACTTCATCGTACGCACAATGCAGCTTAATTTGTAGGAAGCTAGGTACAGAAATTTATGTTAAACTGTTTTTAATGAAATACGATATTTAATCTGGCGCAAAGACCATACGATGCTCGTGTATTCCAGTGGAGAACACACAAGAGAGTTATGAAATGTATAATGGGTTTGGGGATGAACGAAATCAGTAGAAACGCGGGCTAGGAAATCTAGTGCTTTTAATAATTAATTATTCCTTAACAACGTATCGTTAGAAACTATGCGTGGCTTACACAACGAACAATAATTACAATATTGCATCGGGTAAGCTCGAGAAACTTGTTTATCTGGGTCAGCCTTGCTAAAGAGTTCACCAGTAATACTTGAACGGAACGCTAAATTATTTCCATTGCTCGATAACGTCCAATTAATGCGCAACTTTCGCACATCATTTTATCGATCTCACCGAAGCAAACTAATTAGATTAATTTAATTCGTTTGCTCCTGCAAGATCTGTTCAGTTTTTCCAACCTTTGAGAAGGTTAAAGAAATTGAAGGTTTAAGTATTATTTTATTTTTACGATATTTATAATATACTTGGAAAGCAATTCGAACAGAATTTTACATTGGTCGTTATGGTCGAGGCTCTGACAAATTGTTTGGGTTAACCTTTTCTAGGCAAAATCGCGTGCAATAATTCACTGCATTAAAATCAAATTCACGCATTATTCTTTTGTTTCCCTAACGCTCGTGCTCCACAATGACTGTCACTGAGATATTTAAATTGGAGAATCTTCTTACAAACAAATATAAAATCTCTAGGATAGTTCGTGACCAAGTATACGAAATACACACTTTTAAAATAGTGCAGAAAATAACCAATTTCTTTAATTAAATCTTGACGTACGACCATTACTTTGATTGGTATTTCAACCTCTTGCTTGAAATCACTCGAGAAGCCGGTAAATGGTACCTCGATATCCAATATAGATTCTGTGAGCGAAGTATAGAACATCGCGCAAAGATCGTTTATCTTATATCGTCGGCAAGCGAAACGTGATTGATGGCGTAGGGATAGAAATAGGTGCGAGAGTTACAGCGGAGTCTCAATATTATACAATACCTTCTATGTCTAAACGTATTTAAACTCAGCCTCTAAAATTGCTATTCTTACGATCCTTTCCTTTTGTCCATATTTTTAAAAATTTCGAAAAAGCACGAGCAAATCTATTCTGCCGACGTTCCTGATAGAAACCTCGCCTTTCCGCCTCGCGAGTTCCGTTCACTCGAGGGCAGCGAACTAAATCTAAAGAGTACCAGTTGTCCTTCCCTTCGACGATTCGTAGTAAATCGCTCGAAAATCGTCCGCACGACGGATAGAGACAGCGAGGCAAATGCAAAACGCATCGAAAGTAGATAACGGGAGGTTCTCGAGGGTGGGTGGCGATGTCGCACGCGTCGCTAGCTACGCGGAGGCGTAAATCGTTCACGGTCAATTTCCGAAAGGATCTCCCCCTGGCCGTGGACGTCGTCGAGCGGATCGACGGCGCGACTTCTTTCACAGGCTCGTTTCCGCGTCGCTGTTCAAACACGAAAACCGAAAACGAACCAGCGGGCGGCCCCGGAGGGGGCGGAGGACGAACGGGCCCCGGCGTCAACGGGAATATATATCAGGCAGCTGCCGTCGTTGAACGAATTCAAAGGCGGTCGGGGGTCTATGCACCTGATTGCCGGACATCCATCTACCCCCGCTTGCCGTGGTCGTCTCGCTGACAGAAGGTGTAGAAACTCCACGGGAATTCAGCCCCTCCGGAGCGTTCTGTTACACGACGGGCACACGCGCGGCGACGACCAACGCGATATAATGGCTTTCTAATTGCACCGCGTGCACGGCTGATTTCGCACGGGACCGCGAAACGAAGAGAGACACGCGGAAAGGGGGATGGAAGGGCGAGAACTGCGACGACGAATAGAAAGTCTTGGCGGAACGCGTGTCGTCTGCGAGAATTAACGGGGAAATTGAGTCTTGTGCCGGCGTGACGAAATTGCCGATTCAACCGACGCGACGGCCGGTTTTTCGCGTTCCCTGAAACAGAGATTGGTCCACCGGGCCGGATTTAAATTCACGCCGCGGAGAGGCTCCGGCTTCTTCCCAGCGCGCGCGAACTTAATATTGTGCGACTTATTCGAGGTGAATACTAACAAGCAGCGCGATATTACACCGCTCGAAATAATTAGAGGATCACCTACTGTGCGACGACATTGTCGCTGCACACGCGGCACTCGAAGCTACGACGACCTGCACCGTAGTTGGAAATTTAACCCCTCTGTCGCTCTGGGTAGTTCTTAATCGCGTTATCGCGAAGATAGTTGCGCCGAAGCCGCGAGCGTTTCCGCAACCGATCCGACGAAACGGATAGTTTTACAGCGGTCATTCGTAAGTTTCTATCCCCTCCTGTACTCCGAAACGAGCATCAATCTAACCCCTTGTTTCCTGATTACGTATCAATTCATAAATTAATTAGTGCTTAAACTAAACGATAAACGGTTGAACCTGCAGGGCCATTAGACCTCCCCATAAGAAAACATGATGCGCATGTCCCGTAAAATTGCCTCAACGAACTTAAATAGCGTTGCCCTTATTAGTGCCCTCATTGTGTACATTATGCACCAGGGGGTTAAATACAAAATTTATTTTAAACGATCCTGTATTAACGTTCACCTGGAAAAATATTTGTCTCGTATCGTTTTATTCGCCTTTGCTGTTTGGTTCGGTTTCGTGCATTGCGATTGTTTAATTATTTCAAGCAGCACGTTCAACCTCTCCCTTTCCATCCTCGTTGAAATTGATTAAATAACGAGTCGGTTGAGCTAAAAATAGCTAAGAGCCGTGATGTAATCCGTAGACCCGAGGCTCGTCCAAGTTTCTATCGACGCAAGCGTCGCTAGCTTTGCGATTACGACGTCGCGAGTTCAGCGAACGTTAAAATCTGACCCGAATTAGCGAATCGAAAAAGTTGGACTACGTCGAAAGGCTCGAAGATCGTGAATCTCGCGGATGAAACGAGCCAGACACCCTGACTTTTTGTTCCCCTCGTTGGCGCTCTCCGAGAGTCTCGACATTATTGTTCGTCCCTCGACACGGAGATCTCGAACGGGACACGGGGGCATAACTCTCGCTTAATAAAGTAAGAATGTCGGGCTGCGACCCCGCGGACCGACCGCAAAAGTGGTTTAATCGTCGGATATCGCCGGGAGAAGAAGGGTGGTCGGTCGCTAGCGGAACGATTAGCGGCGATTTCTGCAGCCTGGTCATTTGTCAGGGCCGGTTTCGAGCCACGCATCCTTTAACCGGCGTTTGTTGCCCCCTAATACCCGCCCACGATTCTTTATACGAATCGCAGAATCGATTCTTCGAACCGGCTAAACCGATCATAAATCCAAAAGGCTTAAACTTAACGCGAGTGAGAAACGTTCGACAGCGTCACGATGCTCGTTGCACTCTCGTTTCAGGGTGGATGTCAACGTTAACGACTTTTTACAAGAAAAATGTAACAATATTATTCTATTCTAGGCAATGTGAAACAGTCGGTGAGTCGTTTTTAATAAAATATTGCTTTCCGTATTGTCAATAGCCACGGCAAGAATAAAAATACGGTGACCTAACCCTGGCACGATAAAAGAGCGTAATATATGCTTATGCCTCCGTGGTCCGTTTGTCCTGCATTTACCCTATCCCTTCGTATTTCGTCCCACAACGACCTAACAGGACCTCTTTCGCCCTGTTCCCAGAAGGTAAGCGACGCTGGAAGACGCGAACAACGCAGAGATAAAATATGCAGGGCATAATGCTACCTCCTGAGGGATACACCTGACACGTAGGAGAGTCGTCGGAGATACTGTACCGAATATATCCACCCCCGGGGGATAAGCGGGTTGGCCAATAACTCATTCTAAATACTTGTATGCTAATAACGATGCCGCGTTGCAACGAAAATTTACTATTCCCAAGCGTTCTGTGAGCCCAGTCGTCCTCGTGGTATTTCTCTTCCTCTCTTTCTCTCTCGCGAGCCGTGCATTCCTCTTCTTTTTCTCTCTTTCCCAGGGACCTGTCGTCGTTCGCCAACCCCATGCATCGCGACCTCGCGTTACGAACGTCCCGCCCTAGAACTCGAAGAACCGTCGTATTAGCTTTACATTATACCTCCCCCGGTGGAATTTATGCAACGGACCCGTAATCCCGCGGAACCATAAAGTCCGCTATCTAGATCGTTTATCCGCGACACCTCTTCTCCTCGCTTCGTCTTCCAATTCTCCCCAGCTCTTCCCCTCCCGTCCTATCTTCGTACTCTCGTCGTCCCGCGAAATTGAAATCCTTTGGCTCGAATGACCCGCGAGAAACGAACGGGAAGAGTTACTCGTCGAAGCAGCGAATGTGCAGGAAGATGCATGGACGATCGAGCATATCGCGTCTCTTTGGCCAGCGTTCGATTATTGGCGCCGCGAAATATGGTCGAAACGCTCCTGGCACGAGACCTCGACGCTAGTATCGCAACGATAGGCTGAAATTCTTCATACACAATGCGGAATACAGATTTTGTATATATTTTAATCTTGTACGTAAACGTTCAAACGAACCTGTACCTAAATAAATACTCAAGCTCCCGTTGAAACGGTAACTCGTTACGAAATGGTACATTGTAAAAATCAACGTAAGAACAACTTTACGATCAAACAACTCGACCGACGCTACGCAAACTATTACGCGGATAATTGCTACGGATTAGTTTTGACAGCGATTCGGTAACGATCCTTTGGTCGGATTATTTCGACTATTTCATTGACCGAACCGCGCGAACGAGTTTCGGCATCGTGGATTGAGAATGCATGGACTTTTCCCGTCGAATTCGCTTTGGCAATCGAATTCCACTTCGCGTCTCTGACCGGTGTAAAAGTCAAACAAAGTTATTCCGCTGGCGTGTTTGATGTTTCCTTTGTATCGGCGTTACGGCCGCGATAAATCGCCAACCCTTTCCGGCGTTAGGCAAACGGACCGATAAAATTATTACTAACTTCTCGTCGGGAACCGAAACCGAACGGGCGTGTACGATGCTCGTCGGAATAAAACATTTTAGTCGCGGATCTCTCTTGTAGGAGGAAACGCGTCGGTTTCGAATTTCCATTTCCGACGCGAGAGCAAGATTACGAGATACTTGAGAAACGCAAACGCGAAGTCGCGGGGCATAACTGTAAATCAAGCCGTGCAGGGTAATTACTTGAGAACGTGCGCTTTCGTGTTTGCTAAACAGTCCGAGCGGCGACGGACTTGCCATAACGAGAAAAGTCCGGTCAATAAATTAATTAAACTGTCGTGACTTCGAGGCAGGAATCGCCGTGGCTGGTCGGGCGTAATGCGTTCGGTCCTGACCTCATTACCATTCGCGAAATCATAATCGTTTCGAAAATTGCGGAAAGCTTTTAGCCAAGCTGCCACTTCGAAAGTTAGAGTGGCCGCTCGTGCTCGAACGCGTTAGAGTCGCCCCTGGGCCGTCGTAAAATTTGAACGATCACGGAATAGAAATGTATCCACTCCGGCGCGATTAAATTCTTTGTTTCCCGACGATCGTGGAAAACGAGGGACTCCTCCCGTTTCTAATAAACTCCTTGCTCGTTTCCACCCTCTCGAAAGAAAACGTTTGTCCGTAGCTACGCCGAGATTAAATGTTAATTTTTTATTTTATCGCGTGTAGTACAATGTTGTATCGCCGCTGAAGCTATTGTCTACGGCACGCTTTTTCCAATAAAAGTTCTGGAACAACGTTTACGCGAAACTTCTGCTATAATGGTTCTGAAATATTTGTTCCGCGAGAACAGTCTTTAAAACACTTCTTAAAGCAGAAGTTTCCCGATAGAAGTACCGCGAGAACTTCCTTTAAATTAAATAAGAATAAAAGTTCACTGTTTCCTCCGTCTCTAGCTTACACGTGGCTTCCTTAGAAGTTTAATCGTACGTGTACTATGCGTATGCGAGAAGTTGGCATGTGAAAGAAATGCTAGATCTCCACGTGTCGTCGCTATTGATCGAAAGTGGAGCAACTTCTCGGGTATGCACATTGTTTCTCTAATTCCTCTCGACAAAGGAAAGTACTCCAATTTCTGTCGAACATGCATTGTCCCGGTGTGTCGTGTAACACGCACACGAGCGACGCTGCGATGTCCGAGAGTCTCTGGTTTACGATACCGCTGGCAATAAATGATTTCCTCGCGGTCCTGGAACGTTGGATTCGCGCCGCAACATTCGTGTAACGACGGATCGTAACTTGTCGCGTTAAAGCCGGAGGGTTCCAAAGTCGAGGGATACCTCTCCCGACGAAGGGAGAAAACGAAACGCCTTTATTAGCCGCGAGTAAAACTGCGAACGTATCGTGCACTTTATCAAAGAATATACCGAGGGTCACATTAAAATTTCTCGAAGGTGTCAACGGTTCTGCGCGGCCGGCCAACTTTATGCAAATCGCGACGCATCAATTAGAAGCGATAAAAGGGGGAAGGGGGATCGGGATGCCGGAGTGGGTTCCAGTTTCGCCGAAAAATCGGTGGGCCGCCCGAAGCCAGAGAGGGAGACTGTCAGAGGAAAGGAGAAGAGGAGCGAGTACGCGTGGCTAACAAGGCTCTTCCTTTTGCGTCTCACTCTGAATGCCCGGCTAACGAGTCGGGTTGGTAAATTATTTCGTAAAAGGGGGCGTTTTACGCGGCCCGCCGCGGCATCCGAGTTATAATTTCCGCCGTGGCGACTTTATAGAGCCGGTCGACTCGACGCGGATACGGCCTCTAAACGGTTACCCGTAAGCTACAATCAATTCTGCGTACGATCGTGCGTGCGCTTACTGCTCGGACACTCGTTGCCTTCGGAGATCCGACGATAAGGAACTTGAAAATTTTGCTCCGAGCACCGTTAGAAATCGAAGAGCACAGTGGGTATTATTAATCCGCGAACGCCTTGACGAGAGAAAAATAAATTGTTAATCTCGGCTTCCCAATACGCCGTGGATTAAGCTTTCCTTCTTATCGGTAATAATTTAGGGTTAAATCGTGAAGATTCTTCGTCCAGATATAATAACTGTGGAATAAATTTGTTTAACGCGTGGCTTCCTTCCCGACAAACTTTGTTCAGCGTAAGTTTGCTTAATCCTTTGGGAAGGAGTGTCAGGATATACCGAATAATACGGAATTTCTCTAGAAACTCGTCGCCACGAATCGATAAAATAGGAATTAAATATATATATATACGGATTGCTGATGGTTCATTATTCATGCAAATAATGAACCATCGGAAACCATTTCTCCTGCTTAATGATAAATCAATATCGAAGGAACAGTGGCTCTAGAAGCATTTTGTATTGGAATCATAATTACGATTACGAGACTTATTAAAAATTTTGGGAGCACAACCGTGCCTCCGACATATACTCAACGAGTTCGATATTTTGGAACTTTGAAAAGAAAGTTGTGAAAATAAAAATTGAGTATTTCGTTCTGGTAATACTGATGGGAGTAATTAGTAAGTACTCAGCAAATTATCTCCTGTAAAATATAATTTTTTTAATATGTGTGTATCAGTTAATTAAATTAAACTAAAATTTATATAAAAACTCGTCGAATTTGTGTGTATTTGTTAAATGAAAAATTGCTGAAACCAATTACCCTTTATTGTATACGCAGCTGTCGTATAATTGTAGATCATTTGTATAATTAAGTTGGTACGTATTTTTGATAGTATCTCGTATTTTACTGACCCTAACTAATTGCAGAGTCGTATACACGCGACAAACGTAATGGTATAAATGAAAGTAAACATTACAGTTGTCTAAAGTATCGATCGATAAACGACTCCATCTGGCACTCGTATAAGTGCACGTATATTCTACGAATTTGCAAAATCAATGTTACGTAGTAATTGTATTAGAGTTCCTAGCTATCTAGAAGAACGTACTTAACTGTCAAGTTTAATCTAATATTCTTAAGGGTTGATATCTTGATTGTTCGCTCTACTTGTAAATTATATTTCCACCTTGCCCCTCGTCAGCAAAGTCCTATTATTTGCGGACGATCTGAAACTTCGCAAAGTGGTAACTTCTTTAATGGACGAAACCTGTTACTAAATAAAGTCAACACTATAAGAGAACTGGCTTTCGTTCAATGCAGAAATGTGTAATTTAACGAAGCGAGCGGAAAAGATTATCACGTTTATGTTTCTCTATAAAATTAACGACAATAATTTTATATACCATAAATTTCATTACGATATCCGAGTTATTTAATCGCTATAAATGGACTCAAGAAGTTAACTCTTAAAATCTCCATATATTCTTACTTTATTCTCTAAAATTGGATAACCGATGCACTGTCCTAATTACGAGCTAATGGCGATGTTAATGGTCGGAGAGTTTTTACTTAAATTACCATATATTATCACATGGCTATAGCTTACCAATCGATAGAATTTTCAACTTCGCAAACAGCCCTAGTCGCAGCGCAGACTTTTATACAACTCGGAAAATACTTTCAGACGCTGTATTGACCGAGTACTTAGCGTACTGTCGTAGAATACTTTACCGTAATTAATTCTGTACAGATTTAACCTCGGTATAGTCTACAATTGGAACAAAGTATGTATGTAAAGGTCCAAGGTCACAAGAACTTTAGTGGTCGCAACAACTCTTTCAAACGTGATTTAGAAGAAGAGTGCTGTTTCGAACTGCGACGCTCTCTCGCAAGTACTCGATCGACTTACCGATAGTAAGCTCAGGACGAAATGCTTTCCTTTCCTCTTCTTTCCTACAACAACAAATTGCCACGAAACGTACGGTCGGCGCACAAATGGCGGCTCGTAGAAAGTTTGTTAATTAAATATTTTAATCCGGCATGGAGTTCGCGTAGCACAAACACGGTTTTATCGACGACCATCTGTTGGATCTCCCGTCGCATTTTGTATAATTCTAACAGCAAAGTCTCTCCCCCTGAAAACACTGTAATCGGGTTGCGTCTGCGAAACATATGCCACAGATTCTAAACAGCGATAAAAGGGTTCCTTTCTTGAGGCATTCGCGCAACGTACGGCAGGCCCAGTCCTTCCGCGTCCCGTCGAGCGAGCGTAATTCGTCATTTTGGGTAGAAAGAGGAACAAAGAGGTCGGGTCTAGCGTGAAATTAGCATGCAGGTCCGTGTCCGTCTCCGAACGCACCGCGTTGGATAAAACATTATACGGCGTTGTTGTCAGGGCGGGGAGGAGGGGGGAAAAAAGTCGCGTTGGGTCGCGTGGCCACCGACGGACGAATTTTCAAACGTCAGACACGTAGAATCGGCCTCTGTCGCGAAGGAATTGTTACCCTTTAATGCATGCGGGCGTCCTTTGTGCCTTTTGAGGATTTCTCTCTTGCCCTTCCCATGGTTCTTCCCCTTTCGAGCACTGGCCACCGTGCGGCGGGGCTGCTCACCCCGCATACAAAAACGCGAAAGCAAAGGGACCGGACCGGACATACAACGCGTGCCGTGAAGGGTCGGAGGGGGGAACAAACGAACGGGGGAGGGGGGGGGGGGCGGAGGGCGAACCATGTGGTGTGGATGAAACGAAAAGGAAGGTATATATGACCAGAGGTAGGCCCCGGAGATAGCTAGAGTGGGAACAAGGTGGTAACCACCACCTTGACGGACAGTGCCAACGTGGACACAAGAAGCCTCCCTTCATTTCGTATTCCATTTCACTCTCATATTCCCTTTTACCCTGCTCGTCGTTCATTGTCTACTTTTCCCGTAGCCTCGTGTACTCCTGGCTCCGTCCTTCTTTATCTCCAGCCGCGTTTCTTTCTCTCCTGCGCGGCAAACGGACGTGGGAGCTACACGGACACAGGGAATACCCGATCGCGACGATTCGAACGAGTTCGGCTGAAAAGGTTTTTCACGGTGTCACGGATGTTTTAATCGATTATACTATCAGAAACGAGTCCTTGCGTCTCAAACTATGGAACGTCTCGCCCTTTATCGGTGTCTCCGATTCGATCGAACCGGAAATTCCCGGTCGTAGACGAAATTATTATCGACGCGTAGGAAACCGTCGAACAGTCTCGGTCCGCTCCAGCGAACGCTCGCATTGTTGCGCTCGACGCTACGGTACCGATTGTTTAACCGAGCACAACTTGGAATCAATTTCGAATTGTTCCGGGTAAAAAGCGCGCCGCGGCGATCACGGGTGGAAGCCGAGGGGGGGTGTGGGGGGGGGGGGGTGAACAATGAAGCCCGGTTACGGAGCGGAGCTTTAAGAATTCAAAACAAACCGTAGACGTAGCCTCCGCGGGATTATCCGGACGCTTCGGCTTGCCTTCGTCGAGGATCACCGAGGCTCGAACGAGATGAATCCGCTCCCCAAACAAGCGTGAAGCACCGCCGGTTTCAGGAGGACAATGAATTATTCTGTTCGGGCGAACGTTTTCATTCGTCTCTGCTGTACTCACCGTCGGGGCCGGGGCGGAGAAGAATCGTGAAAGGGAAAGAGGAATAGAGATAGCTCTCTCGCGGACCCCTTTGCACCGAGAATCTCTACTCGGAGGTCGCGACGGAGTCGTTGTATCGCGAGGCAGTTTTATCTCGCTCCGGGACCACAAAGCCCCGTGGCTCCGATCCCCTTTTACGCGTGTCCCACATTATGCGTCATATGGAAGAAATTTCCGGCATGATACAGACGGGATTATACCAATCGTGCGGTGGACTCGCTCGTCCTCGACGAGGGCGGAGTTTTTGTTTGCGCGAAATGATTTTTTGATCCGACAAGAGGATAGTCTCGCGACGCAGTTTATTCTACCGATAACCCCCACAACCGTATTTTCGCGTATATAAACCGATAGAAGTAATTCCGGATGAAATATACGATAGTTTGCGTTCCATTCTCTTCCGCGCTATGAAAATAAATTTGAAATCAATATATATATATATATAATATAGAAGAGTTTGTTGTTTTTCACACTCTTCACTGACTGCAAGGGGGGAATGTTCAATTTTACGAATCATCGCTGTATTTGGTGATTTTAAAGACTTAAAGAACTATTGCACCACTTGTTCGTTTTAAGAATCCTTACCGCATCGTGAAAGTGTACTCAACTTTGTATTATAAAAAGGCAAACACGTAGAAAATCCTAGGCAGGAAGCGCTTTATCTCGGAACCAGGATCGAATCAAGATCCATCCGTGGTTTTCGTGTCCCGAAATTTAAGATTCGACGTTTAATTTTTTGGAAAACACGAAGGGACCCGTAAAGAATTTGAACAAACGTGGACACGTTAAATCCGACGGAACGAACAACACTAGCGGGGTGGAAACTCGATAAAAAAGAGAATTTGCAAGGGCAGAGCTTGACGTGCGTTCGACGGACGTGTGGCAAAGGCCGTGTGTAATTGGTGCACACGGTATGCGAACAGCATTTGTTCCGGCAAATGTAGACGTATCTCTTTTCGATGTTTGCAGGCGCTGGCATAAAGGCCCGGGTTCCCTTTGTGGAGGACAATTTTATCTCGTAGCGAGATCACGTGGCCACGATGTATCCCCCTTTCCGCGCACGTCCCCTATTATGCGACGTACAGTAGGAAATTTCCGGGGTGACGCAGGGTTGCGCCAGCGCACGCGATTAAACGAAAAATTATCCGTGAACGGCGAGCCACGAGAAGCGGAAAACGGGGCTGGCGAACTTTCATCTTTCCTTTGCTGCCAGCTGCAAAACTAAAGCGTTCTCCATTGAACCGAGGTTGGAGCGCGCGAACGCGGGGGTTTGGCCTTTCGGGAACTCTTCGTTGATCGACAGTCTGCTTACGGATTCAATTACGCCGGGTTATCGACTTTGTGACTACGATCCAGTCCAATTACCGCGTCGTTCCGAGAGCGTAGCTGCGACAGCGATTAAAAAGGAACGGGGACGGGGCAGAAAAGAAAGGCAAAGAAAAAAAAGAAATAAAAGAACGTTCTCGCGTCCGGTGATTATAGATCGACGTTTCAGCCCGGCAAAAGATGGTTCGATCGTTCTTGGGGATACGCGAGCCGCATTAACATCGAATTCGCCCGGCCTTATCGGAATTAAGGATCGTTCTTGTCGCGTTTCACCGGCGTGGGAAAACGCGAGTGCGCCCGCGGGTTCTTTTTTTTCTTCCTGATCGATTCCCGTAGTCGCGTAGCGATCGACTCGCCGCCGCGACGCGTTCGTTAAACGCGACGTTTTTCGTTCGCATGCCGGCGCCGAGGAGGCATTGTCTCGCGGCCAATTAGCCTCCCAGCGCCTAGAGCGTTAGCCGAGAAAGCGTTCTCGATTAGGCACGAGCTCGCTTCTTAATTCGCCGCGGCGGTTCGCGGCGAAGCAATTAGCGCCGATAAAAAAAGCGATCGAGGGCCTCTGACGGTAAGTTTAGAAAAGCACGTGCCCCGGTTTGCCGCTCGACGTGCCCGAGGGTGGCCCCTCCCTCGCCCCTGCGGCCGGATTATAAACGTCGAGACCTTTATTAATCCCGTTACACGGTTCGAGTGGCGGACACCAAGCGAGGAGGTCAATCAGTAGTAATTGCTCTTCCGGTTCGGAGATTTCGCTGTGAGGCGCGACGCGAGATTTAATCCTTGACCCTACGCGCGCTTAGGTTTCGCCCACGAACCGATCACGGGGGTGTCGGTGATTATTACCGAACGACCTTGATCGCGCTCCGTTGCCGCGAGTTCATTGAGATTTCATGGACCGGTTATCCGGCTGGATCGACCGCGTTAATACCCTCCACGAGATACGTAATTAGAGGATCGCTCGAATTGCTTCGACGTTTGCCAAAGCGTTTGGATAGAAACTCGATTTCTTTGTTCTTCTACCGGATACACGGAGTAATAGATGTTGGAGACCGGAAAGTAAATAGCAGGAAACTGTGAATGTAGGGTGGGGTCAGGCGAATTATTGACAATGCAAATGTTAAACAGAAAATATTATTTTAGCAGGGAATCTGTGAAGAATTAACAGTATGACTAAGCCCCTGAACGGTCCTAGTTTTACTAAATAATGTAAAGAATTTCACGAACACTGGAAGGCAATAAAATCAAGAAGGGAGAATGTGTGTGATTGATTTTCCTTTTGTCAAAGGGTCCTATAAAATCTAAATGTTGTAAATCCATTACCCACAGAAATAAGAAAGGTGTCTAAAAAGAGGATAAAGTTAGAAGCCTGCTGCAACGATACGGCGTTATTCGAAGGGAAGGCCGGGAATTTAGTTTGCAAAATGGAGTAGAAACAGACGGGTAGGATGAGAATTAGCGGAGTGGTATGAAATGTCGGCGCGGATGAGATTGGCCAGGTAAGAAGACCCGGTGCAAAGGGCCTCGCAGATGAGTCGGTAAAGGTGAAAGATTTATCTCTGCTTCGCGTTGAACGAGCCAGACTTTTCAAAGAGGAGAGAGATACGATCAAATTTACGACGACTGTATATGAATTTTGGACACGTCGTAGAACAGACCAGGCACACAAACTCACGATATTCAAATGCACTTGTTAATTTGTTTTAAAACAACAACGAATTATTACAGTCACTTGTCTCGATCGCTTCGTTACGACGTTAGTCTCAAGCCAATAGATGTTTCGCGTCTGTTTAGTCATGTATTGCCGAATAATTTAAAATATTCAATCGAAGCATCGTGGCATTTGAAGGTCATAATGCAGCAGATTTCAACATCGCCTACGATACTATGAAGCTAAAAATACCTAGTTCCATTTAAACAATTTTTGTCAGACTACGAAAGGGGCTGAAAAATCGTGGGGATTAATTCGTGCCTCACATTTACAGTTATTCTTAACACTTGTGAGTCTGTCGAGGTTCACAGCTACCCAGAAGAGAATCCCGTGTTGAAACTACCGAATGAAATGATAGACGAGTCCTATAGATATCGTTTCGAAGGATCCAATAGAGATCTGGAGCGATCGGGGAAGACGGTGGTTCGATTCGCGAAGCGTTTCACGGTCTATCGGTCGCGTTTGAACGCGTGACGTCGATCGTAGGAATGCGGAAAGAGGGCATCCGAAACGGAGGAGCGTTAAGCCACCAGAGTGCCGGGGCGGCTACCCTTGTTCAAATAATAAGTCCGAATGGAAGTTGGATTCCGGTGCAATTGCCCGGGGCAATTCGAGCGCGAGTCGCAATATCCCAGCCCCTCGGCGCGGCGGCCCCGTCCGACGGCCAAGATGGAGGCAGAGGGCAGAGGTAGAAAAAGGAAAAACCGTCGAAAGAACTCGCAAGGCTTTCTATCGCGCTTCGCCTCTCGCCGAGCTTTCGGGGACTTTAATCGCTTTAACTGCTTTTTGCGCGTCGAGGGACTCTGACGGACGGGGCGAGCGAACCGAGTAGAGGGGATAGAAAAATAGACGAGGCGAAAGTGGCGGCGAAGAAGGAAGGATAGGAGAAAGAGGGTCTCATTGTTGGATGTGCCAACGGAGGAACGACTTTTCTGTGGATCCAGAAACGACAATAAGATTGTCACGCGTCTTCTCTTCTTTTTTTTCCCCCGCTTCGCCACCCCGTTCCTTTCTTTACGGACGGCTATCCCCGTTCGTCCTTCTGTTCTTCTCGTTTTCCTCTTCACCCTTTCAGGCTTCGCCACCGGGTGGATCTCGCCACCGGGCGAGCGTGACTCGTTATTTCGCTGGAGATCCCTCCACGAGTCCCCTTATGGAACTTCTTTCCCTCGTCCAAACTCGGAGGCTCCATTGTCGGATCATCGCGACCCCATTGAATCGAAACCCTCGCGAACGAAGTCATCGTTGCCGTTGGTCGACCAAACCTCCGCTACTTCTGTGGCGTCGGCCACCTAAGTCGTCGTCGTCGTCGTCGTCCTGGCGAACGACAGGTCGAGGGACCGTGCCAACGGCGAACCAACGGCGAACAACCTGGAGGAACGAGGCGGAGAGAGACCACGTTAAATCGATACCCACCTTCTCCGTGGCTCCGGGGCACTGAAATACCATTGCTCGGGAGAACACGGAGGGCGGAGTAATTGGAGGGAACAATCGTGTCAACGGGGAAGAAATAACCGCGGACTCTTCTCTGCGGTGAATTTCACGCGTCAGGGGTTACTTCCATGAGAACAGGGTTCCTACGCTTTGCACAGTCTAAACGATAACGAGAAAACTGTGCCCGGAACCAGCGATTCAGCCGGTGTGACGCCGAGAATCGATAATTCCCGCTTTCGAGAGATAATTATTTCGTCTGGAATTCATCGGCACTGTTTATGTCCACACGGCACGGATGACCCAATTATTAACGCGATTCCTATTGGTCTCGGTTCAAGATAAAAACGGACCCTGGATATCCGGCGCGTTTAATTAAATATTAAACTCCACGGTTAGTCTCACGGTTCCAAATAGGTTACTGGCCGAACACTCGGCAATTAGTTCGCTAGATATACGCTTAGCCCTTAGACTACTGCACCGAATCCATTAGAAACTCGTTTCGTTGATAACTCATTGACTTAATTAAATTAATGTTTTACTTCTTACACGAACTCGTTAATAACATCTGTTGAGTATCTATTTGCATTTGTATATACTGTGGTAGCTCTTAGTTCACTAAGAAAAGCCAAGTGTCAAATAAGTTATACTAACGTTAAAATGAAACCAAGTTAATTAATTTCTACAACATCCATTTTAAATTTTCCCCCGACGCGTCGAGTATTGGTTTATCCAATCTATTCCGTCTTGGAATCGATTAAGAGTCTCACCTTTGTCGCCCGAAACCGTGCATTAATCGACGAGCAGACGGAAGATAATGAGGTCGCTTGGTATTCAGCGTTCGAAAGCGAGAAAAAGCTTGTGAAAAATTCAGTACACCCCGTCGTACGACCGTCGGCCAATCGAAAGAACTTATCCGCTGCACCTGCACCGGGAGTCCGTGCACGGAGACGCACGGAAGTTTATCCGCGCCGCCCTTTCGGCCGAGAGATCAAACGGATATCCCTGATAATCCACTTAGCCGAGGCAGGGAGTCGCGAGAAAAAAGGGAAGAGGGAGGATAGAGAGAGGAACGATAATAGGACGTCCCGTGGAGAGGAACACTCGAGGCAGGCGCAAATCGCAGTCTCCTCGAGCAAACCGACCAAGCGTGAGCTCGCATCGACCGACCGGAATCAAACTGCTCCCTTCATTCTCGCGCTTTTTGTTCCGTTCCCCGCTGAAGAGGCCCACGGGCCCCGAAAAAGTCAGAGGCTCGACTCCCCGGTAGGAAACTAGGTCCCCGACAATGGGACACCAGTCCCATTAAATTAGATTCCCCGGATCGGTTCAGCTGTCAGCCCTGCTGGATCATTCGACACGCTCGGGAAAGGGGATTTCTCTGCAGCCGCGTTCGAGACGTAAATTATTCATGGATTTCAACAATTTACCGAGGCGGAATTATACGTTGGAAAAGTTTACGCTCCCGGTACACGAATATATATTATATCATATGCGGTACAGAAATATATATTTCTTATTTAAAACAACGTTCTTCCAGTACCAATTTCTGCCAAATTTGATCGAGACTCATTATAACGTGCACGAATATTATAACACGTAATTTCTAAACGTCCCTATAGCTATCTGTAATGCTCGGAACCTAGGTAAACCTTGGTATTTCATGCTAGTACCCAATCTCGTAGTTCTAGCCTCTCTGCAGAATTCCAAATTTTGCGCTCGCAGCAGCTCATGGCACTGTATTAAAATACTTAAGCCGGGGGTTGTAAAACCCCTCCACGGTAACGGAGGGTTAAGAGAGTCGGCTTATTAATTCGCAGCGTGCTCCCTTTGTCCCTGTTCGTTACTCGACAGCGAGGAAAGGACCCTAGGCGTGGTAGCCGACGGCGCCGATCCGTGACTCGGTTTACGCGAGATCGTCCGTATCACAGCGAGACGGAAGATGCGCTCGTGATCGAACGAATTTCGCGCGTATTCGATCCGCCGGATCTCTCTCGTGCCGAGAAACGTGCTCTCGTGCACCGTGGGGCATCACGGCGTTCGGTTTCTTGCCACGAAATCGCGAAATTATTCCGCTCCGCACCGTGAAGAGGCTCTCTCGAGGTTAACCTTCCAACCGATCTACGTCGAATCGAACCGCTTCTGACGGGGCTTTCTTTCACGGAAATTTTCGCCGACGAGCGCGTGTCAATTCTCGATTCGGGATTTTACACGCTCCTTGGCGAGTTACCGTGCCCGAGGAACGTGGCTGCGCGAAATACGAGCGAGATTATTACCGTTAAAGCGTAACGGGAGCAGAAGATACGAAGTTTGCCCGGGGGAAAGGCAGCCAGCTTAGAGAAGCTCGTTCGACGGTTTCTCCAGCCTCCTGATGGCCCCTAAAGCATAGCTAACGTCGACTCCGGCCCGCAAAAACGACGGCTCCGTGGGGAATTTCGGCTGTTTCCTGTCCACGAACTTCCAGTCTAATGCCTGCTGTCCACTCGAGAGTTTTACCATGCTTGTGGTTTATCACCTTTGACAGACTCACTCTCGCTAAAAGACTCGTGTACTGTCGTGCTCGGAAGAGAGAAACCTTAAAAATTCTCTGGATCCCGTCTCGATAAAATTTCTTCTCTCGTTTCGTTTTCTATTCCCCTCCCGCGATCGGACGCGTGTTCGCGTATCGTCGAGACGATCAGGCTGTGTCCCAGTTACGTGCACCGCGGAAGTCGCGAATCGAACTTGCACCTTGATCCTCGGGCCGCGTAGAAATTACCATAGAGAGGTCTCGGCGAGCGTAACTCACGCCAGAGGTCGGTTAGACATCGACCTTCTTCGGTGTCTCGGACGCATCGACGGTCTCGGGAAGGAGCCCGAAGAATTTTATTGGCGAGGACAGAGATATTCATGACTTGCAGCTAGCCGTACGTACAGTCCTCTCCGCGCGGAACGTCGAACGTGGAGGTCCGTGGCAATAAAAATGGTTGGCCCGATTCCAGATGCTCGGAATTGCAACGGGGAACAACATTCCTCGATATATCGCGGACGATTCTGCGAGCAACGTTGTCGTGAGAGGTCCACTCGTGATATTCCCGCCGATATTTCTAATAAACGCGTTCCTCCATTTTCGTCCATTCTTCCGCCACCCGGAACCGGAATCAGAGCCGGAGTCGTCCCGGCTGATCAAAGTTTTTTCGAAGGCTGATGACCCGTCCAGGGTTATCGCTCCGTATCGGTTTCGAACGCCAACAATTTTTTATCCGCCCTATTCCGACGAAATTTTACTTTATTGGACGATATTGGAACCAGAGTTCATTCGCCTTTAACATTGTAGACGGTTTGACTATATAAAGTGTGCGTTTGCAACAAAATATTCCCGGCTGCTAACTCAATTTTTCCTTTTTGTTTCAGGTACGTAGCGAAAATATAATCGAATCAACGTTGCCAAAGAAACTTCTCGTCGCAGGTATTTACCATATTTACTTGTTGATACAAATGTATTGGAAAATTCTGTTAACGATTGAAGCGTCATAGATGCATTTACCAGTAATTCGAAATTGAAAAAGTACTTTTGGCCAGCTTTTCCTTTTTGGGGGATTTTCCCCGGTACGCCGGGGTGAAAATCGTCAACGCAAACGCTGTTACCGTTCTGGTCGAAGTTCGGCCACAATTTCGCCTTTTGTCACGGACGTTCGCGAGGCGAGGCGACGCAGGGGCGCGCGTTGTTGCGCGAAAATTAACCGGCGGCCGCTGCTCGGGATTGCGGCATCGCAGCTGGCCTTTTACAGGGCGAATTTATATGTAAACAGGTTTCGATCGGTCGCTGTCAGCAACTAGGGCCCCGAGAATTGGAGTTCGAGAGCCCGTTGCCGGGAATTAATGTTATTAACCCGATACGACACAGTGGAGAACACGCGTCGGCGTAAACTTCGCGACCGGCACGTGTTACCCTCGCCAGTTATGAATTCCAAACGACGAACACCCAGGAAACCTCCGTGAGTTTGAACGCTGGAGAACGCCAACTGGCAAACGACGACGCAAGCAGCGCGATTCGTACAAATTGTTAGCTTCCATTCGGAGCAAGATATTCACTTTTCGACGTTTCGGGTTAAGAGGGTAGACTCGTGTAAAATGGTAAAACGGGAAGCGATATTTAACAACTTTTTTACAACATAAGGATTCGATAAAACTTTTCGCCATTTTCCACATATACTCTTTAACGTTTCAAGATACAAATATTTTTTTTCGTTTTTTGCGTGCAGTCTTTGGTCCAGAATAAAAGATTGAACGACATTTTGTTCATAATAGTACTGCGCGTTGTATGAACTAAAATGATCCTTAAAAAATGCAAAATTGTCGAAGATTAGTCTCCTCCCTTAAACGGAGCACCTTCTTCGAGTAGTTTATTGAACAGTAACGTGGTCGATGTAACTCTGTGGTCAACTTTTGCACGTATACAGTAATGATTCTTTAAATGATCGTGCCTCCATTCGTAAGTTGAACGTTTCTATTTCTCCAAGAATCCTCGAAGGTGTCGAAATTCGCCTCCGCTGTACAAAAAAGGAACACTACCACCCCGGAGCGCCGTTCCTTTTAAAAATCGCCGATCCAAGTATCAAAACGTAACGCGTGTCGGGAATCGAGACGCGAGAAGCGACGAAATCAAGTTTCGCGCTCTCGTCGGGACCGATGTTTCAAGGATTACGCGTCGTGGGGCGAGTTATAGTACCGTAATCTCGCGTGGGCGAATCGGCCGATTGACTTCGGCGCTCGCCGCGAATAGAAAATTACCGGCAGCGAATTAGTTTCAAATTGCATTACCGGGAGACACAATATAACCGGACGCATTTGTATGTAAACAAGCTTCGATCGTCCCCCGAGGTGGCGGGCGCACAGCCGCGTATAATGGAATCGAAACGCGGTCGGGCGCACGGAAACGCTGGCGAAATCATTGACGGAAATTAATGATATTAACTGAATACGGTGAAGGCCGACCGGGCACGGATCGACATAACTTTCCAGACCACGCGTTTTCACGCCATTCCCCGGCCGTATTCTCCGTTCGAAAGACAAATGCGCCCTCGCGGAAGCCATCCGGCCGATTCCTGCCTCTCTGTTTCCTTTTCCCTGGGCGTCGAAGCGAGAACAGACGCCAGGCACCAGCTGTCCCATTTAATAGAGCAATAAAGACGCGAATGGGACTTTGATTTATGCCTCTCCTATTATTAACAATCCAGTCTCGGGGCTAGAGGGTGTCGTCGATACCTTTGCTTTTCAGATCGAACTTACCCCCCCTCGGCGATCGCGGGCATTTCCTTCCCACCACCGTCAGGGGCCGCCGGTTATAAACTCGTTCTTTACGATCCACGGTGCATCGGAGTTTGCAGAATTCTTTGGTAACCGTGAGCCCGTGCAGCTCCGGGCTCGTAAATCAGCCGAAACGAGGGGCCAGGATCGGGCGCTGCCGCGTCCTCCGCCGATCGTCCACGAAAATACCACCGTGCTGACGCATCGGTGACGACTCGACGCGGCGTGCCGGGACATTCGTCACCGTCCATGAAGCAGGAAAGCACCGTGAAAAAACGAAGGGACCGAAGAAGCGGCGGGACGACGACGCTCGCTGTTAACGATCCACCTGTCGTGTCGAGCCGTGTATCGGTTGGGCGGTCTAAAAATATGGCGCGCCACGTGGCTCGCGAACAGCGGAAACGAACAACGGGACGCTGGGTCACGCCGGATGAAGACGGTTCCGGAGGCGGGACGCTTCGACCGGGCTAAAATGGCCGAGAAAACCCCGTCTCGCGGTATCGACGATTCCTCTGTTCGAGGCAAGATCGAAAACTTTTTTTTAAATGAGAGAAACTTACTAATATACGTTCAGAATTTTGCAACGATGGGTAATTATCTTCCGATTTAAACAATTTTCTGTTATCGAGACTGTCGCTCGAGTAATTTTGAGAAGGTTTTAGCTTGTTTTTAAACAAGTTATTAACATTGTACGGTGAATATTCACGAAAGATTCTTGGTGGGTTACGCTGGCGCCAGCCTGATGATCGAGACACAGTACGGGATCGTTCTCTTTCTCTTCGTGTCTGTTCTTCGTGCCTCGGCTCGGTCAAGTGTACGCGCGATAGCATACGATAAGCGCTGCCCGAGGAGCGAATAAAGACTGCCTTTTTTCGTGGATCTCTTCCATGTACCAGGAAAGAAGATCGGTATCCCGCGGAGAATCGGTGAGGGTACTCGAGGAACAAGCTTCCTCGAAAAGGTCGTGGAATCGTGTGTCTGGGCGGCAGGGCTCTCTGGAATCGGGGGTTAAGTGCACGGGGTGATTAAAAGAGGGCATTGACTTCCTCTGGAATGCATAGTGTCTGTGGCAATAGAGAAAGGGTTGTAACGACCCGGAAATTGGTGATTTTTCGAACTCCCTCGAACGTGGTTTTAATTGACTTCAATTAATTAAATAGAAATGTACTTTCCCATCATTTTCAGGATATAAAATTGTGTTTTTACAATATCTTAGAACACGTAGAATTATACTCTATCAATATTTTCGGACGAACCCAGATCTTTGAACCCATTTTCTACCATTGTCCTTTAATTTTCAATTGACGTGTTTGTTCTAGCTGTATAAGATTGTAAAACAGGCGTTGTAATATGTCGATGGATAAAGTAATCCAGAGACAAGATACGAGAAGTAGGCAAAGAATTTAAAGCGATATCGATACGATTCAAGGACGACTTCGTCGCGAGAAATTGTCTCGACTAGTTCTGTCAAGACAGGTGTGCCGCGTTATATCCAGACTCGAAGAATTCGAAGAGGCGTAGGAACGAGTTAATTTCCTCTAATAAGTCTGGAAATAATTTTCCAGGTTATTGCTTGATTACGGTCGGTTCGCATCGATTAGATCGCGGCGAGAAAGAAACCGCGACCGGGCCGCAATTTTATCCTAACCACCTGTTTCCGTGGAACGGCGACCGGTCCACCTACGGACCTCTCCGTGCACCGATGTCGGAATCCATCGGTATTTCGCGTTATTTATGCGAAATTGCGACCACGGGTGACGCGCGACGCGAGAAACCATCAACGCGGATTTACGCTGGTCCGTTTTATTTCGGTTTAACTATAATTGCCGGGGAAAAGGGGGAAAGCACCGCTTGGAGTAGTTCTGCGCGCGTGGTTATTACGGCGTTTAAATTCGTAATAGCCCGTTAATTTCGAAGTTTCGTTTGCTCAGCTGCAATCGATTACAAAGAGGGGCGCGTTCGACCCCTCGAGCGCGCCGCGCGGGTCAACCCGACTACGAAGCGTTAATCGCCGCGTTTTTCCTCCCAGTTTAAACTACTGTTTTCCGATTCATCAATCTCGGACAAACCTCGTTGAAATGCATCGATGTCGAAAGGGTTTCAGTCGCCGCGGAGGGTCGACGCGGCCACGGGAAAAAAACCGTATTACTCTCCTCTGCTCCTCCCTGTTCCTCCGCCCACCCCTTTCGACGATGAAAATTGTGTAAACTGTACTTACGAAGGAAAGAGGCCGGGGTCCCGGTCCCTTATTATTTACTCGCGCATTATGAGCTTTTGTGAAATACGAGGGAACGCCGGGGCCGTCCCGATGGTCAACCGAACGGTCGTTGTGTGCAGACGGATTTAATTAACGATACGAGTAATTAAAGTTTGTATCGGGACCAAGGTTTTTCGAGTACACGCGCATATGGCCGGGCAAAAAATGATGCACTCGTCGCCCGAGGAGGGATCACTTTTAATTTAACCGAATGATAGATCGCGTTTTCGCTGTCCCCTGTTATATAATTGCGTACTTTGCGACAAAGGGCGATCTCGAGTTCGACGACGCGACGGTGCGTTTCACGAGTGAACGCGTAGATGGAAAATGTTATTTTACTCGTGAAAATAGCTTGTGCTTCGTAAATCATTATAAATCGTATTTCATATAATAATATTTTTGTTCTACTTTTCTTCATAGAATGCACAGAGTGTGGAGACACCCCGTATATTCGAAAGTGTACGGTCGTTTTAATATACGTGTCACTTCGGAGAGTTATGTAATTTTTAATATTCGGCGATATCGATTCGATCTCTGTTGCATAATAAACTTGGTCGGAAACCCATTAAAAAAAAGAGTTGTCGAGATACAGCTTGCCAGTAAATAATACACAGGACAAAATTAGTTGGTCAAGATCACTATGGTAGACTCTTAAAGCAAATTTTGCGGGCACACGCTCTTCCTGTGTCTCGTGCAAAATTGGGGTCGTGGCTCGCGTGATTCAGAACGGAGCAAACGAACTTCGGGTGGTCGATTCACTTTGTTTCGACGTTCGTCGATTAATCTACTTAATTCGCGTGCATACATGGCGTGCGCGCAAACCCAACAACGCGTAAAGCTTTTAAGCATTTCTTACGATTCAGGGTTAACGACCGTCGAATTAGCTCCGCCTGTACGCCACTTTTTCATACAACGCGATACGTCGGGAACATTGCGAATTAATTAATTAAAAGTGTTGTCGCCGAGAGAGAGAGAGTCGTCCACGTCGGCAGAAATTCTCGGTCTAATCCGGTTGAGTAATTTTTCACGTACGGTAGTCGAGCAAAGGGGTCCCGAGGCTGGCGACGGTGAATCATCGCGGTTGAAAAATTGTCGCACAGACGGCAGGTAGACGACAAGGGGTATAAATCCGTGCGCGGTTTATAATCAGCTTATAATTAGACCCTCTTCCGCTGGCTCTGCCTCAATGCTCACGAAGTTGACACATTCGAATCACGTAGCGGCCACGCTTCCTGACGGAAAAAAGAAAAATCCTCCGCTGTGCGCGGAAGATTTTCCCGTAATCTTCACCGGGCGTGCACGCGCCGACGACGAGCATACATCGTGCAACGACCACAGGGCACGTGCCAGTCGTTACGACTTCCTCTGCAACCAAATTTAATTTACAACGACCGCTCTGGCCGCTCAATTTTTGTCCCGTACCCTTTGTATCATTCTCGAGAACGGACTACCATTTCTAATATACCGTCTACGTTTTTCTGGCCGGTGAAACCTCGCCTCGTAAGGAAGCTAATTTCATGTTTTCTTTCTTGCGTTTTGCGCGCTCGTGACCCGCCTACGAATCGCTCAATTCGAGGCGGTGAAAACTGAGGTACTCTCTGGTCTCCGGTAAATTTAGTTCTTCCGGAATGTTGCAGTTTGGAAAACTAAATTATCGACCTTGGAGAAAATTTCTGGCATTGATAAAAAGAAAAACGATAGTTTGATTTATATTTCGATGCAGTGTAGAAATTTTAAAGAGAACTGTTTTAAAAATATTTTTCCTCGATGGGGAGGCTTTCTCAAAGAATTTTAAAGAAGCATTTGTTTCACGGAATCTCAAAAGTACGATACGTTAATGTATTCAGGATGCACCGCGAGCAATAATTTTATTTGATACCGTGTCTTGAGGTTTCCCCAAATTGAAAACTTGCCTCGAACGAAAAACTTTTGGCATGGAAAGTACCGATGATCGGTGAAATGTCAATCGACGAGGATTTTTCGAACAGCGTGGAAATTTGGAAAGTTCATCGGTAAATAGTGGAGCGTCGCGACGCGCGATGATATTTAAATGTGAACGACCGTCTCGAGGCAGGAATCGCGTATTAGCAGGAAGTATCAGGATTGTTGCATTGGTACCTTACACGGCCATCGACTTCCTAGACCGTGTCCTTAACGGGCCGACGGTGATCGATTTCCAATAATCAGGAATCGAACCTCGCCCAGCGTCCCGTTGAAGAAGGATGAATCGAGGAAAAGAACCGGCCACGGTCTGGTGAGCAACGGTTACTGTATTTGGCAAACTCGAGCCTTCGGTCCCTCGGTTTCTGTTCCTTCTTTAGTGTCAGTCAAATCGAGCGGAGCGCGCATTAACGCTTATTAAAGTGGCCGCTGGAATTGACCGGATGGAAGTTGAAAATACTCCGGAGACTCGATGCAACGTTCAAAATAAAAAGGGAACATCGATCGAGTGTCATCTGCGTGAAATTCGCTTGGCAGGATAGTCGTTATGTCCGTCCATTGCAGCGGAGCTTAGCACGTTCTGCATCTGTTATTTCACAGGCGTCTTCGTCGCACTAAAGCCAGTTGGACATCAAGTTCAACTGAACTATTAGTTACAATTTGTGATTTGTAAATGTTCTCAATAAGGTCTATAGTATTCTTCCGAGCAAACAGGGTGACTCTTACGCAAAGCTTCGTACTTACGTACTCTAGAACACCTGAGACTATCACGTATTTTCATTTTAATAATAAAGGACGTTAAAGTGGTAATAAAAATCCCCATTTTTACTTAGGCCAACATTACGAGCCCTTAAATTCAACTTGTCTCATCGGTTAACTTTATTAGTTGCATAAAAAGCTTCTAATTCGAGAACAGTGCATTTCTCCTATCGACATTTGTTGTGCCCTCACAGATGGACGTCCGCAGGCTTGGCTGCGAGTCGCAAAACCTCTGACCGTTACTGCCTCGCAATGATGTTTCTTATCTATACACGATGACAGCTCTCCTTCGTACTTAACGAACGAAGACCTCGGCTCATCACTTCTGTTACTGTTATCTGCCGAGTCTGACACTAATTCCGACACTTCAAATCTGTTCGACTCCCAAGGCAGTCCCGTGCTATGAGAGCCATCGATGATTTATCTCTCACGCAAATAATAAATCGGTATTCGAAGCTCCTTTCGATCGCTCATTTCAACGTCCGTTCCTTACTTTCTCCCTTCACGGGCTCGGTTCTCTTTTTGCAACCGGTCAAATGGCCGTTTTTAAAATTTCGTTTACAATTACTAGCACACAATATTATTTCAGCGCCATTTACTTCACGGCTTTTTTAATAGTATACGTACAATAAATTTTATAACATTCACTTCTATTCTTATTGTTTGTTTTCTGAGAAAAATATGTAGTCTGTCGTGTCTACCACGACCGGTCATCTGACAGGTTGAATGATTTATATTTTTTTGTAAAAAACTCGACAAAATTTGTTCCCAAATTCTGATTAGCTTCCGATGTAAATAGGAAATGTATGTATAGCAAAGATGAAAGGAGAGAATCTTCAGTTTTCACTGCTTAAAACAGTCTAACAATACGTATTAAAAATACTAAAACTTTAAACGCGTACAGTTCCGAAATCACTAGTGTTTTATTAATTATTGAGCCATTGTTAGAAGCGGCAAGGCCTCCCCTTTAAAGTGGTTTTTGGTTTTTGTCGATCCGACTTTCCGTTTTCGAGATATCGCAATTTATGTAAAAGGTAATTTTTTAAATTCCGCTCTCCGCCTTAGGAAAGGCTATGAACACGTATTAAAAATACTAAAACTTTAAACGCGTGCAGTTCCGAAACCACTAGTGTTTTATTAATTATTGAGCCATTGTTAGAAGCGGCAAGGCCTCCCCTTTAAAGTGGTTTTTGGTTTTTGTCGATCCGACTTTCCGTTTTCGAGATATCGCAATTTATGTAAAAGGTAATTTTTAAAATTCCGCTTTCCGCCTTAGGAAAGGCTATGAACGCGTATTAAAAATACTAAAACTTTAAACGCGTGCAGCTCCGAAACCACTAGTGTTTTATTAATTATTGAGCCATTGTTAGAAGCGGCAAGGCCTCCCCTTTAAAGTGGTTTTTGGTTTTTGTCGATCCGACTTTCCGTTTTCGAGATATCGTAAGTTATGTAAAAGGGTATTTTTCTTAATTTGACTATCTCTGTCTCCGTCTGACGCGTCGCGTCGTGCTTCCTTGTCGCGCGTGAGTCGAGACAGTCACGTGACCAGGAAGACGTAGTATTTCCAAGTATTTACTACGCACTGTCTACTATCTACGCGCGCGGGGGATGAATGAACTCGCGCGAGCGCAACGAAATGTAAACAAAGCTTCGAACGCTTATATCTCCGAAACTAGCCACCGCATCGACTTGAAACTAAAATCGTGATATCTCCGGAACTAATAACGCTATCGACTCTCACAAACGCTCATTTTAAAGGGCATTTTATCCTCTACCTAATGATCATATAACCTACTATAATTTTTGCTATCTTCTATGTTTATTTTCACATTTACTTTGACGCTACGTACTCAAAGTAGTTTCAGAACTTCCAATTGACTATACGACTAGTGTGCGATAAAACTGGATCATAAATTGTTTATTTAATTGAAAATGAATTTAAATTTGTGTACAGGGTGTTTGCGTAGTTACTATATCATTTTTTCGTAAATAATTGTTTTCTCCGAAAATTTGAAAATGACTGGTCATTTGACCGGTCATGGTAAGAATGGATACACATGAATGTGCCGGTAGGTTCAGTGTTAAATTCTTTTCTTCTCAAATTTCTATCTTATCTCGGTTTCTTCTTCTTGATCATTTGCGATGTGCGACAACTTTCAGATCAGGCTGTGAAGCAGCTTCCGCAGTCCGTCGTTGTGCGTTGCACCCATGTGCACGGATGAACACGTATAATGATACAGTACTGTCACGCTTCATGCATCATCCTGCGCCAGGGATACTGGCGACAGAATCACCCCCGTCACTGTTTACATTTGTTCAACTCGAGCGAACGCCGATTTAAGTGGCTAACAGCTACCTACAGAATCGTCCATAAATGTCACGGGAATCTGTTCTACAACTGTCCGTGGTTCTAGCCACTTCTTGGAACTACCGACTCGGCGCGAGTCTTGGCGTTATCTTCGACACGCAACCGGTGGCGTCAGGTTACTAATGAGCCACCAAAGCGAGAAGTAGAAGTTTTATGCTACTAGTTTTCACAGTTTCCACTCACCTGGATCGTCTTTCACTCTCCTCCTTTCCATAAACACGGTTCGGAGCCGATAAAATCCATCGAATTTCATAAATTCGTGTTGATTCGTAAAATCAACCGTTCAAAAATGTAGTAATTGAACAGTTACACGAATATCATTCTTATTCTACTCCGTTCATCGTTCGATCGCGACAAAAGAGCCCGTAACGGTAGCAATAGTAATAATAATTTATTACTAAAATCGAAGGGTAGCGTGTACGCGCCGCCCCCATGGGCATCAATCTTTCTCGAGGCAATCATTCGCGGACCGGACTCGATATCGGTGGCGACTCGCCATCGCATCGAAGAAAAATAGAGAAAAATGCATGGAAACAACGGAGCGGGCATCGCGGAGTCCAGCAATTGTACATTTTACCGGTGAAAGCAGAGAAGCGGAGGCGCACCTATCGCTTAGTCAACCGTGCCCTTAACGGCCGGCCAGGGATCGATTTCCGATAATCAGAAACCGAACACCATCAACGAGCCCGGCTGCAATCGGAGAAGACGGAGGAAGAATATGAAGAGGAGGAACCCGTGGTGCTCGAAGGAATCGGAGGAGCCGTACGCATGTAGAAGACGCGATCACGACGAACCGCGATCATCGTTTTTCGGGGCAGCGGCAATTTCCGGGACGCGCGGAGGCCGTTTAATTAAAACTTTTCGCGTCATAATTGCAGTCTTAGTGCCCGCGAGTGACGTAGACGCTCGACGTCCAGAAATTTATCGTTAATTGCTTTTTATTTATGCCGAACTCGCGGAACGTTTATCAGCCTAAAGCATACTAAAAGGACGCCGGAGGGATTTTATGTCTCGCCGTTCGACGGGCTTTACGAGTGGACGTTATTTACAGTCGGATTGATTCTAGCAGAACGCGGGGGATACCCCTTAAGGATATTCGCATGAATCTTAAACCGCGGAGACACGGTGTATATCTCGCGGCGGAAGGCACTCGCTTTTGTGCGCGTTCGAGGCTGTAAATCCTCCGTCCTGTTAGTTAGTCAAGGGCGTAATTTTGCGGACCGGTCGCCGTCGGCCGGAAAAACACGTATACGTACCGCGAAATCGTCGTTTCCAGCGATCGTAAATTTCATTAACGGCGCGATAAGCGTTTGTCGTTATCTCCTATCGGAAAACAAAGGACGCCGTAAAGTTTTTGACTGCTCGACTACCGGACTTCCAAGGAGCGGTCGCGCAACGGCCAGAATCCCCTGGAAAACTAAGAAACGCGTTCGAAAAAACGCTCTCCTGCTTCCGTACAACTTTATATCGCCTGTCCATTTAGTTGCAATTATTTATCGACGAGTGCGACGGGACACTAGGTACAATAAGCTCCGGGAGCTTAAGGGATTTCTCCCACTTTGGTCCCCCATTACCATATGCATGAACGTCATTTAGCGATGTTACTTTACACGTACACGAGCCACACGAACGCAATGCGGTCCGTCGAGGGTGTTAAATCCGCACCAGGTGCTCTATCGCTGTACCGCAATGCTGCACTTACGATTTCTTAATAACGTTTACGCCGTATAATAGATAGATTTTGGTAAACTTTTAACTGTTTTCGCTACTTTATGCTACTCGTTTCGCTTGTTTCGCGTCGCAATAACTCGGTAGCAACGAAGTATCGAGTAAGATAGCGGTATGATAAATTTACTCTCGCGATGCAACATCGTGTTCGCGTGCTTATTCGCGCGTGACCCGCTGCTTCTGCGGCTCATTGGTTTCGAAAGGCGACGCTGGAACCGCGAGTAAAACGATTCGCGCCATTGTCTTCGCGCGTTAAAGAAACAATCGATTTTTCTGTCGGTCGTGAAAATCTACATTCAAGGCGATACCTTTGAAACGTTGCATACGAGAGTCTTCGAAGTGCTTGTTCGAAAAACGAACAACATTTTTCCAATTTAAATGTTTAAAACTGTTGTAATTTTGCAGAGTTTACAAACGTAACGTAGCAGTATGTAAGAACATGTCCTCGATTTCGAACACAACATATACAACAAAGAAATGTCGCGATTATGCACGTTCCAACAAAATCGATTGCCCCTTTAACAATTAGTACAACTAATAAAGTAGCTACATGGACGACGTTGGCCAGGTTTGAGCGCAATTTTCGTGGTAGACGAGTCGCGTATTAAAGTAACTGGAACACATATTTCAAGACGCTGCTGCGGGTAAGATGGCGACGGGCTGCAAGAAATTCCGTCCGATAGATCATCGTTGCAGCCATCGCGGCGCAATGTCGTGTCGTTGGGGCCTTTATGAGACTTTTTGATTAACACGAGAGAACTCGGGAGCGTCTCCGAGGTATATCTCGGCCAATGACAATAGGCGGTGGTCTCTCGTTTCCCTGGCCACGTTTTCCACGTCGAAGCGAGTACACACGGAACCGCCGGTTATTAGTCCCGTCTCTTTTATGATTAATGCTCGGTGGACTTTGGAAAAATTGGCCCTGGCTCGGACAAAAAACCGGACGGATAAATGCACGTCACGTGCGACGACGTGCGTACGGGTGTTGATGAAACCCGCGGTAGGTGGGTTCGTGCCCACCGGGAAAGAAGAGTGTGGGTGGAAGGCCAAGGGGAGCAGATCGAGCGCGTGTTACGTCGTAAAACTGGCGTCCCGCGGGCTCGTGCTTCCGGTCAACCGGACAGGTCGAGGCGTCCGTCGCGTTATCGAATATTAATTAGAGTGACTGTCGGTTTTGTTTTCGAGGCTCTCTTCTCCAGGGGTAATTTGAGAAAACGCGTCGACGGATAACGTTTGCGGGAACAGGGAAAGAATTTTAGTGAACGCGGACGAGCCCGTGTACGGCGCGTTTGAGAAATGGAGCCGCTGTTCGCCTAAAATAGGAACGTAGACAGCCGGGGGGGAAAAATTGGACGAGCGACAGGGCACGATAAGCTGCCACCGGAGCGATCTGTTAATTGCTTCGTCCGCTTTCTACGTACGGACGTGAAGAATTCATTGCTGTCGTCGTTATTTTCGAAGCTCATTACGGTTTTATGAAGGCACTCGAAGCCGCGACCAATTTACTTCGTCATTTTTTCGTTCGGCGACGCGGCGAGACGAGCTGCCATCGGGGTGATCCGTTAATTGCCTTGTCTTTTTTTTCCACGCATCACGGAAGCTATTTATCGCTGTCGTCTTTAATTCCGAGCTCATTACGAGCTAGGAAATTATCGTTTACGGAAAAACGTCGCTGTTACCTGTACTTTTTATTTATTTGTCATCGTAGATTCTGCAAAAGGATTTTGTTTTCCGTCGATTTAATTATTCAGTTCACTAGGGAAGGCGTCGATGATCCAGAGAAACGGATACCGGGAACGTTATAATCCAATATGTCCGTCGCTCAAGGGATTACCATCCACGGCGCCGTCTTCAATTTACCGGTGCTCAATTAACGTTCGAACCTGTCCCCACTTGTCGCGAAACTTTTCCAATATTTTCGATTAGCCGAGCGGACGGCGAGTATGCTAACAAGCAAATGCTCATCGCGGGGGCGGGCCGAGAGGACGGTGACCCTTTTCGCTATTGATTTTCGAGATTTCGAACCGCGAAGGGCCACTCGCCTCCCACGAGGGTAAATATTGGATCGTTGAGTCTGACGTTGATTGCGCGGAAGGGAACAAATGTAATTTTAATCGTTGTTCGAGAGGAGCGGAGGGTCAACCGTCAAACGTCGGTGGCGCAAGTTTGAACAATCCTGTATAGACGTCGGAAGTGGATGAAAATATCGATTTGACGGACGATCGAGGCGACGTGGGACGTAGCTGGATGGCATATCGAGGTCAGTGGACACTTCGGTCGGCCGCAAGCCGCGGAATAGGGATACGGATTCGCGTAAAAATCGATGGCGACCGGTTCCCCATTGTTGTCGACAAGAAGAGGCTTGCCAACCGTTTCCGGATCACTTTTTCCCAGGTTTTTTTCCCGACCGGAGATAAATCGGACGCGCGCGTCGTCGTCGATGTTGCTCTTGTAGTAGGCGGTTCCCTATGAAAGTTGTGTATTCATGCCGCATATTTCTGGTTTTTGCGTTGGCCACTCGAGGAAGTTCTTACGAGACCGTAGACCGCGCGCACAGTTTCCAATTTCATTGTCCACGGCAGCGATTCTGCGTGAAACGAGTCGCGGGTATATCGAAGATGACATGGCGAACGATCGCGGTGTACGCGTACAGCTCGAACCGGAGAACACGATCGTCTTGTGTATTACCGCTGCTTGGCGGTAGTTTCAAATTCTTTTCCTCTCGACTACCGTAGTTTATATGGCTTTAAAACAGGAGTTGGCTATCCTTTTACAAAAAGATCGAGAGAAGGGAACACGGGACATAATTCTTTTGAATTGATTTATTACGTAATTTCATTTCATCTTTGCGAAATACTGTTAAGTATTTTCATCAATTTATACGAATGCATCAATACTATTCTATTGGTATTGTGAGAGCAGTTTCCCGATTCTGTCATGAGTCACTTGAAAATCATTCTTACTTCGTGGGTCGTAAAATAATAGGCGTCGGGCCATTTCTGGCCCCCCAGGCTGTTGTTTGCCAAGTTCTGATTAAGAACAGCGGTGCTCAGCCTCTTTGTTATTGGACTAAATAAAATAGAATAGTACTTTCCGTGGACTAAATATTGCTTAAAGAAGAGAAATACGTTTAATAAAATATCCTGGCGATAAAGTTGTCGAGATCGGATCAAAGGTTGCAAGAATCGGTAATACCGTCAAAAAACAATTTTGAACCGTGTGCAATAAAGGTGGTTAAGCTCTGCTGTAGCAGGGTAGTTGATGAAGATAATGAATAATAAAGGTCCACGATATAATCCTTGTGGTAGACCAGAAACCACCATGATGTTACGGGGGATAATTAATTTCTGATTCCCGCTACTCGCAATCTGTTAATAAGATAATCGCTCAGCCACTCGAGGAGGAGCATTTTTAAGACCGAGTTCGTAAAAATTAAGATTGGTTATACGTTTTTCAGGTGCCTTCGTGGCGCAGAGCTTTTCGTATATAAATTCTCGCACCGTTATCGTGTCACTCGTTGCCTCGGGTACTGCAGCGAGCAATTACCCGGGTGATTAATGGAAACACGAGTCCAAATTAATAACGTAGCTTCCTCGATTTCCAATTCGATGCTGTTAAAATTGCAACACTTCATTACAGTGCCCCTTATTAGGAGCAGCACTGCTAATTACTGCTTCATTCGAGCTTCTTTCGCTGTTCTACCACTTTTTCCCCCGTTTCTGGCTGCAGTTTTAGTATTCATCTACTCGGCCATGATTTACTTCTTCGTCATATTAACGTTGATGTATTAATCAACGTACACGTTAAAATAACGGTAAAACAAAAGTGACTCGTTCGAGGGTTAATCGATGGGAAAGATTGCTAAATAAACATAGTTGAATAGCGAATAAAAGTGTGCATCGTGTGACATCGGTTGGCGCAAATTGCTGGTCGTCGAGCGGTCGAGGCTAGGAAATATAATAACCAGGTGATGGTTGCGAAAAGATTTAACGACCGCTTCTGGTCGGTCGATGGGTGCAGTAACCTGCAGGGGCGTGACCAGTAACCTTCTGGGCGCGACACGATATCGATTCTACTTAAAGATAAGAGGACACGATGGTGGAACGTATGTCATAGCCAAAGGAAACGTACTAGGCCGATATTCTTGTTTGGAAAGGGACGTTCTCGCGATCCTGACAAATTTTACGAGGGCACTCTCGATAGGAACGACCGAGAAGAGCTCTTCAGAAGTTACGATCATAGAAACGATACGTAAATACCGTTCACCTTTTTTCGTGATACGGTAATTGGAAAACGAACTATCTTCCCATCTCGATTGTCAGAAGCTTCCTGTTCTTCTACGTCGAGAATATCTTTTTACATACGGTATGAACAAAATTGAGTAAATTCCAACGTGGACGATACACGCCTATCTTTTTTGTATCGATACAACGTTTTTAGAACCTCATGGATTTTAACTTGTCAGGGCGAGGTCTTTTTCTGCTCCGAGGAAACAATAATGCTTTTAATAAGAAGGTGAGGCGGCCGCAAAACCTAATGGATCGGTTAGCGTGTTTAACATAGCCACCGATTCTAGGTCGAATCGTTGACGCAACGATTCTAGGCAGTTGCGTTCGATACGTGGGCATTTTCGCGTGGATCGATCACGAAAGCAAACGGTTTCTTCCATCGACACGCAAAGCCTTTCCCGTATATTTGTTGTTATTGTTTCGCAAGCATTTTTACCCTTTGTGCAAACGGACGTCTGTCGAAAGGCTCTCGACGCCCCTTCGTGCCAGTTAAAATATTGTTTCCCTTCCCCCGCGCGCGCGCGAGCGACGCCGACGCCTTAGTTGTTTCGTTTCTTCAAATTGAATCGTGCCAGTCCATTCTCCCGTGCCACGGTATACCTACACACACCGGGGGGAAAGCAGTATAGAAGGTCGGACCTGTGCAAAGAACGAGGAAAACGGGAAAAGGAAGGAGCAGGGCTTCGCCGAACAAACAGCTAGAATTCGATTTGTCGATTCGTACGCTCGAAAATCGAGCAGTCGTTTGGCTGATAAAACGGAAAACTCTCTCGAAAAGAGAAGAACCCTGTAAACCACCTGACGTTCAAGATTAGGAGCGATCCGCGAGAAATCAATACTTTAAAGCGTGGACCAACTCGAATGTGTGTTTCGTGTCACGCATCTGACAGGCACTTTGCTGCGTGACGAAGCTGCTTGGACCCACGAGCGCGTAACGTGACACAAGATCCTCTTCAGCGTACGCTTTCAAGGACCGTTTAGGTTTAGGGACTACATAGTAGCCAGGAACTGATGGTCAACGCGTCTCGTGATTATCCAAGTTTCGATAATCGTCTTTATTCTGTGCTTCAAAGATTTGATGTTACTGTGCTCGCGCGTAAAGAAGGCTAGTGTTGACATCCTCACTCTAGTACCATTATTGGTCAACGCATGTGGTAGACACTAGAGTGGGGATGTCATATGGTTCCTACAGACAATTTACCAGATCTTCTAACCCCTTTTCGTACAATGACGAGTCTGACTCGCCACAAGTTTTTGATGTCAAGGTTCACAATCATGAGGCTATTCACTCCTCATCAAGTCTTACGTATTAAAATCAACACATTTATTCATTCACGAGATATTTGTAAATCTATTCTTTTTCGTGACCCTTGTACGAATAAATTTGAACAAAATTAAATAGTATACGTTTGAAAAATTACATTAAATCGTACGTGAAGGGGAAACTCGAAGCATAAAGCTCACCGCGACGAGCGAAAATGTTGGATGGAGATTTATTTCTCAACTTCTAACGAGTCTGCTCGCTGGCAGCCGTCGAAGAATACGTTTCACCAGCCGCGTGCGAGTGTCACGCGTGAGACGTGTTCTATACACGTATTCCTGGGCGCGGGTATATAGAAAAATTGGCTGGATCGCGTGAAACTACGGTCGCGGGGGTGGGGCTCGAGGGTCGCGTACGTTTTTAGGTACGTGTACGGCGCGATGCTCGATAAAGGGTGGCAGGTGAACGAAAACGACTTTGGAAGGGTGCGCGACCGGGGGGGGGGAAGAAAACGGCAGCGACTTTCCCCCGGTCGGTGCCACGGCGATAACGCGGCGAGGAAGCCAAGTTTATTTTCATTTCTGCCTCTTTCCCGGTCTGGCCCCCTCAACCTGTAGCGCCCGCTCTGTTTACGATTTGTATTTCGTGCTGCACGCCGATGATGAACGTTCCCCAGCATTGCGGCTGTCCTGGAAAATCTGCGCTTTCACGGCCGGATGTTTGCACAAACGGCGCGACGGGAAACGGTGGAAACGCTCGCATAATCTGACGAGTGACGACAGATTCCTTAAAGACCCATTGTACTCGTGTAATTAGTCAGTATTATTGCATCGACGTTAACGCGTTTGTTTTATTTCGCGCGAATCGAGGGGAATAAAAATTTTATAATTTGGATATCGATCGTAAACTGAATCACGCATCCCTCATTGCACCTACACAGGGTTGAAACGCAAGCAAATCTTCTTCTTTTACCGACGCTATTATCATGACCTGAGCTACTCGCTTTCCATTCGAAAGTCTCAATTCAGGCGCGAGATTCGACGCGCGACGAGAAAAGAATCCCTGTCTAACGAGCGTTCACGATAAATATCGAGCTGTAAGCAGCCTAAAATGAATCTACGACGAAACGGGGGACCTCGCGACAAAGGCAGCGGTCGCGGTGGCACAATGACCGAGGCCATTAATAACGATCAAGGCGTGATCCGCGGTTGTCGCTGAAATCGTGACGCATTGTGCCCGCTCGTTGGAGAAGAAACGCGCGATTCGCGTTCGCGGCGCGGCACACAGAAGCGGCTCGATCCTCCTTAACCCCTTTCACGACAGATTTAACGTGTCTCCGGAAACGGGGACACGGTCGATCTCTTAAACCACGCCGGCTGTCGCGAGATTCGCCGAGGGTTTCGAACAGGGGGAGCGTTCACCCGGTTTTCGTTCGACAATTTATTCGCCGACAACAGGTCGTATTTCTGGACGCGAGCAACCGAGTCGTGTCGCAGGGCTCGCGTAGAGAAAGCCTCGGGATCGTGTAGATCCCCGGACTCGCTCCGAACCGATGCGTTTCTCCGTGTGAGAGCGTACGTGTGCGGAATCACCGAACGAGGGAACGATTTCTTGGAAATTGCCCGCTGCTTTAATTGATTGTAACGAAGTTTGCGAACTCCCGTCGACGATGCCAGAACTTTCTCTTTGTTTTTAAGAGGGCTGTTCTCAGTTGATGTTTTGCCGCACGCTGTGATTCCGAACGAAAAACGACGGGAATCGCATAACAGGTTGCGGTAAACAATCATCGATATCATTTTGTATTTATTACTTTGTACTATTACTTTACTTTAAAGACGCGTTTAAAGTTTCGTATGAAAATTAAATACCAATTGAAAAGTTTACTCAGAGGATACTTGAAATTTTTCTTCAAAAATTTAATAATAAATGATTCCTTAATGTCTCCACCGTGTTGTTACATGTCCAGTGTCAGAGAAATTCGGAGATAAACGTTTTCTATTAGGTTAGACCGCGTAATAAATAAGTAGTCGGAGATGTCTGTAAGGGCCCGAATAAGAAAAATCCATTTTATCAGACTCTCGAGGGGTATTCAGAACCGCAACCGTCTTAAATTATACGACTTTACGTGGGTACACCCGGTACGCAACTGCCGGAGGCACCTCGTTAAACCTTTCGCCGTTGCGCATAAATACGATCGTTGCACGCTACTTGTTTTTCAGTCCGGGTAAATACGTTCATTATATTGCCAGAGCCACGAATAACGTATCAATTTCTCTCGCGATCGCCGCTCGTTGGTGTATGTGCGCGTTAGGAGGATTTACCCGCGTCTCGAAACCGCCATTCGGGGCTACTCGAAACGCGCAATTCCGAGAGTTTTTGCAATCCGCTTAACGATCGATACAGAGCCGCCGTACATGGCCGATTAGTGTACCCTGGTATCGTTTAACTATCGTACGATATGCCTGCTTGTACCATTGCATAATTAACTGTCTCCTAACACGGACCGTGATTCCGACTGGAAATGAAAATCACTGGAACTGGAAAACGTACGGGCAATAATTTATCCAGTCGTTGCTTGCCATTACCGTGATTGATGGTGTGTCACTTTCGAAGAAATTAAGCAAGCAATATGGATAGCAGCGTTAACGGAAAGTTATCTTACTAGTAATTCCGGTAGCGACTTCGAAATTAGTTAAATCATTCACGGCCCGGATAATTGCTCGTGTCAAAGTTGACGGGGTATATGAAATATGTCCGACGAAGAATTTTTTTATTAAATCAGTTTACACGACTCCTAACTTGGGTTTAGCAATGTTCATGTTATCGATTCTACGCGAATACTTGTCCACGTGCTCGAGTCTAAATATAATGAATATATAATGATGCTGAATATAAAATGTCTGACCCAGTACGAACAGTTGTTCCTTTCAAATCTGATCTTTTCTTCTGCCTACGACACAAGTGGTCTGCCGTTTCAATTTCAACAGTTAGTCAAAGTTTCGGTTTAAAATTTTAAATCAAGAAACTTTATTTAACAAATCTATAATATAAGTGGAAACAGAATCTCGTATCGGTTTTGTAATTGTTGTCTTCTACCCTTCGCTGGTTCCAAGAACGAATCGTTACCTTATCTATGAATTTGCGCGATTTCAGAATTCACTGTTTATCAGACCATTTTCGTTTCCTTAAATTCCTAAATTCCTCCGGATCCCTGACGTTCGTGGCTATAGTTCGCTGGTGCTCTATACAGGGTGTTCGGCCACACCTTGGAAAAATTTTAATGAGGTATTCTAGAGGCCAAAATAACACGAAAATCAAGAATACCAATTTGTTGATGGAGGCTTCGTTAAAAAGTTATAAATTCAGAAATTTCAAATCGTTCTGAAAAAATTATTTTTGGTTCCGGGCGTCAATTGCAAGCATTTTTGGTCAACAGACATACCCCTGAAATCCTACCCACTTTCTAGAAAAAAATTCGAGGTGTGAAATTTTTCGACGGAAAAAAAAAATTTCAAATCGTTTTGGAAAAATTATTTTCGGTTGCGAGGGTCAATTACAATCATTTTTGGTGAATAGACATACCCCCGAAATCTTGCGCATTTTCGAGAAAAAAATTCAGTACTGGCTGAACTTTTTAACGAAACCACTGTCAACAAATTGATATTCTTGATTTTAGTGTTATTTTGGCCTCTAGAATCCCCCATTAAAATTTTTCCCAGAGGTGGCCGAACACCCTGTATATCCCGGTCCGGCACGAGGTTCCGGGCGCAGCCTGAGCGAAAATACCCGGCCTAATAGAATCGTATAGGAGCAAGAACAAACGGGAGGCGGTAAATCCAAGTAGATTTCCCGCGAAATTCCATTCTTATCCGTCACCCGTTTTCCCCCGGTTATTGCCGGAGGAGCAGCTTGTGGCCGAGGGTTTCTACGCTCGTAGGCGTTTCGCCTCGTTCTCCGGGTACGCCTAAAGTGTCGGCAGCAAGCGCTAGAAGGACTATTATGCCCATCTGCCGGCATAACGAGGCGTAATTGAAATCTCTCGTATACGAACGTACGGTCAGGCTTTCTCACGTTAGGGCCACAATTAGCTTTATTGTCGCGTCTGCGTGACGGGGCCATCTTTCGTTGTGGCGTTGCGTTTCTCCTACGATCAACGACGCTCACGAAGACAGAGGCGCCGGTCTTCCTGGTAGGATGTGGCTGATTGCTCGGTGCCACGACGTTCCCCGTTGCCGTTATCGGCGCGCGCTGCTCCTATCGCGAAATCCGATGCCACGGGAATTGCGAGGAAACGACGGGGGCGACGGGGTTTGCGTGGCACTTAACCCGGTCCAACCCCCTCGCGATATACGTAATTATCGCGACGCTCCGCGTTACGACGAGGGTGGCGTCCCTTCCGGGTGAAGCGACTTCGTCGATCCGGGCGACGATCGTAATTGAATATTTTTCGAGGCTGGAAGGTTAATACCAACCCCCACCATCGATTAGCGTATATTTCTAGATATTCCAGGGAAAGATACCTAGATCGAATGGCGAGTCGTATCAGTCGGTCTTCGTAACGCCGTATAATAGAAATTACTCGCCCGCATTTCCTTTATTCGTTAAACCACATTCTTCTCAATTTGGGACTTCTTTCTCCCTGCAATATATACTATCAACAAAAATAAGAACCTAAATTTCTGACGGACCTACGCCACGAATGTTCAAAATTGATTTTCTCGATCACAAAGACTCGTATGAAAAGGAAGAATTGTATTTCAAATTTTTGATTTATTTTTATCACGATTCGCGCACTCGATGCAGGAAACAGTAGCCGCAGTCGCAAGCCAAACAACGAAATATTATATTACGCGTTCGTTTCACCGAACCAATCTCTACTGGTTGGTTTATCGCAAAGTACCCCCGCACGGAAAAGGGAGTTAACCAGTCTGCAGCGAACAGAAGTTGTTGTTAATTATTACTGCTAGCTATCAGCGGCGGTAGGTATCGTTCGGACAGCAGCGCCGGGTTCTCGAATCATAACTCCGGCGTTAATTAAACGTGAAATTTCGTGCTCGGCTCCGCGCTCAGCCACCGGTCGTCGTTCGTAACGAAAAAAATCATTGATCTACGACGATAAGAGGCGGTTCCATGTCGCGTAACGGGATTTTTCCGTCTGTACGCTCCGGGAGGAGCCGTTGTTGCGCCGTTGGCGGCGATCGAGAAAGTCCTCTCGTTAAGGTCTCTGTCGAAACGCGGACGAGGCGCGGGGGGAGAAAACGGGAATACGAGAAACGCGTACACGCATTGGTACTTTGGGTCCCCATGATTGGGTGTATCGATACGCATCGGTCGCCACGTTCACTCTCGCCCAACAATAATCTCGTTAAGGGGGTATTCTTTTTTTCTCGTGTCGCCTTGGGGTCGGAAATAGAAAACATTTCTGATTATTTTCTCTTTTAGAAACTACTTTTCACTTTTCTCGTGTATTCCTTCGTCCCTGAAGAAAATTTACTAGCGTTTTATGCGAAGTAATATCTAATAGTCGAAGAGTTATAATTTGAATAAAAAAAACTGCGTCAGATGTTTTTCTATTCTTCATTTGGTCATTATAGTTTATCCAATTTTTTAACATACATATTTTACACACAATACACTCACGGAGAATGTAAAAAAATATGGATTCTTTTGACCCGGAACAAACGAAACCCCCTCGAAGGCAGAACGTACACTCCGTCTCGCCCTGGGGAAATAAACGACACCGGTTCGCTAGACTACCATAATTTCGTCACCAAGGAACGTGGCTCCCGACGATCCTCCGTTCCTTGTTGACCTCGTGACGAGCCTTTCGAAACACGAAGAAAGAAACCCGGACGGACGGATCGTTCACAAATCTCGTTACAGGCTCGTAAATTTGATCTCTCGACGACAAAGGTATTGCCACGTTTACAAATTCGAAAAGCGTCGATAGTCTGAGAGGCGTATTTAATTTTCAGAAGCAGGACCAGAAAATTGGCTTGAACTTGTTAGTCGTATTATCCTCGGTAGGATGTTAAATTATCAGCAACGGTCCGCCAGTAGAACGTTTCCAGGCGAACGCTAGTCGAGTCGTTCGTATCATTAGCCGGTCTGCAGTCCTGGCGCAGCCTTCTTACCACGAATAACTGAACGGAGACATTAGGCACGTAGGTAGTTCGCGTGCTACCTAATGTAGGATCTTGATCTGGTACTAGAATAGATCGACGAGGAAGAATGTTCTTCCGAGCGAGGTAAGTCGCCCGCGGAATGTTAACCAGACGTCGTAACTCGCGTTTATCGGTTCCCGATGTTATTAGTTCCGCCCCGTGGTACTCCTAGAGCCATTCAGCAGACGCTCGTACCTCCGTTCACTATATATCCCTTCCTTTTAATTGTTTACCCGTGGTCTCGGTAAATTAAACTTCGTCGGGGTCGATCGATACCATACACACGACTACAATGACACCTCCGAAGATCCTCCTTGGGAGTTTGACTCCGCGCGAATTCCCCGAGGAGATCTAAGTCGCGTTAAACGTTGCTTCGAATTCTCCCCGATACTCGGGAAACACGATGTTGAGCAACGACTAACGATTTGCAATCGCATAACAGTTCCACGAAACCGTGAGACGATAGAATCTTGGGGTCGATAGTAAATTTCCACAATGATATCTTCCTCGATCCGTTCGGATGTTCGATTTCACGTGCAACGAGAGCTCTCGATCCTGTCGAACTTCCTTCGAATCCTTGGAACTCGAGATGCGCAACGACAAGCATCGAGTAACTCCCAATGGTGTAAAAGTTCGCTAGCATTGAATTTCGTGTAAAAGTATATATAAATAGACTTACGGTAGGTGCTAAAATTTTTCGTCGAAATTAAAAAATTTCAAATCGTTCTAAAAAAATTATTTTTGAGTGCGGGGACCAATTACAATAATTTTTGGCGAATAGCTGTACCCCCGAAATCCTATGCACTTTCGAGAAAAAAATTCTGAAATGGTAATGGGGTTCTGGAACCCTCGAAAAAATGACTCGAAAAAATATATTGGATGTAAGGTCTACTGGTATACCTTGTCTGTGGTACGGATTACCGAAGCAACATGTACGATATCTCGAAGACTTCTGATGTCGTTTGACAAATCCTCTACTGGCGTGTTACGAGGTTGTCGTCTCGTTGCGTTTCTCTGTGAGCTCTGCTTTCGAATTAACGCACAGCGTACCTGTCATGCGGCATAATGCAAACTATTGATTACGTCAACACATCGTCGTAACAAGAAGCATTATATTTCTTCAATCTTCTTCTATCGAATTTCTACTTTACTTTGAGCGATGCAATATTAGAAACACTCTTTAATTGGAACTTGATCGCTAATGCTTTTCAATTTTTAAATAACGTTACTTTTATTGGGAATTACACGAAGTAACGGTCAGAACATTTAATTCTCGCATTATAACTTTTTACTAACATCGATATATTATCCGTGAATAAAAAAGATACTCATTGAATTAAGTAATTACAAAATACATTGCGCGTCAAATCGCTATTTTAAAATATACGTTTTCTCAGCGTCATGGAATAGTAAAACTGGTCAAATAATTCCTCGAGTTTGTTCACCGTTTCCCAGCACAATTCGGCGTTGAAACTCGCGGGTAGCAAAGCTGAGGATTCCTGCAAGAGCCGCAGACTAAAGAGTTTGGATCAAGTTTCGGTGAAAAAGGTTCGCGGTGTCGGATCGATCGAGGCTCGTTACAGCGGACCAATTAGAGTCGGAAGTCATTACTAACGGGGGGGTGTAGAATTTTTCTGGCGATTCGGGCCCGGCATATCTCTTTGGCATAATATTCCTCGTCAGCGACGAGTCGTTGGTCCGCCCGTGTCCGAGGACGGATCGCTGGAACCACGTTGGTATGTCCATCGCTTCGTAATTAATACCCTCGCGCCGAGGCACGTTGACGGCTCGTTTTAACGCTCTGTCGAGCTTCCCCGTTAAAATATAGACAAGCCTTCGACTGTGTTTCGCCCGACTCTCTTCTCTCATTTTCTCTGTCCCTCTCTGTCGTCCGGCTTCCGTTTCTCTCGTCGCCGCTCTCCCCCGGTGTACTCTTTCGTTTTATGCTAGCTGGCTCATCGATCAATCCCGGAATGATGCCGCGCGTTTATACACCTGCGCTACCTGGTCCACTTGATTGATGATACAAAGGTGTAAACGGTCCGTCGTCGATCGCTCGGAGCGTGCACCGACGCAATCCAATCTGCACGCCAGACGCGTACGCGATCGTTTCCTCTGCAACGCGACCGAACACGCTCGCGTTTTGTCCGCCTCGCGGGATCCCCTCGAGAGGTTTCTCTTTTCCCCCCTGAGTTTCCGTTATAGAAATTCAGAAACGAACATCCCATAATAGAAATTGATATTTACGATTTCACGATGCGTCGCCTCGGGCCCAACGTTTCTTTCATTCTGTTTTTATCCACAAAATTTCTACAGCTACTAATAAAAAAAAAAAGTAAATTGTGATACTCGATGCTAGTTACACAGTCGATTCTAATTTCTGTCTCGAATCGACAAGCGCGATAAAAGGCGAGATTTATCGTTCATTGAAACATCGGTCGTAGAAACGGGGAACACGCGTTTCTTTCTGTTCGTTTCTGCAACTGGACACCCGCATAAATCCATTGGGCGTATTTAGAATCGGCGATCGGATCACCTACGCGCGCGACGCAGGCGAAGAAAACGAACGGTCGACAACGTTCCAGACGAGATCGCTTTCCCCGGGCGTCTGGTGGCGCCTGTTCAAACAGCGTGGAACGAAGCGTCGCGATACGGCGAGACGCCGCGATGTTTGCGCGCGTTACGCGGTCGGGGACTCGGGTCTAGCCGCTAACAGGATTCTTACTTTATCAGGAAGAGCCGCGGCTGATTAGTCGGCAGAAGGAAGCGAGAGTAATTTCGAGGCCGGTTGGCGCAGCTGAACCCGGCAGCCAAGATAGCTATGACAAGACGAGAGTTTACACGCTAGACGGGAGTAATTACATCCAAGTTTCGGGGCTGGCCTCTCTCTTCGATCCTCCCCCTGTCGCCCGCTCGTCTTCCTCGCCTACGTACAATCGTTTGCTATCTCTCTCCGTGGCTCCCTCGACGTTTCCGTGTCTCTTCCTGGCCTCTCCGGGCTGTCTCTCCGATGCAACCAGTGCAGATCTTCACCACGGCTGCTGATAATACCCGCGCGCGGTATTATCTGCCGCGAGTCCGCCTCAGGACGGATGCCAACAGGACCAAACGCGAAGGATTAATCAGTCGAAGACGTTGCCCTCCGGATTTCGCGGCATTCTTGATTCCAAACTCGACTTATTACGGTCTAATTGGGCGTCCAACTCTAAATAAACAAGCCTTAAAATCTTTTTTCTTCGACAGTTTCACGCTCGAGCCATCGACTTTGACAGTTTAGCGGTAGCAAATATTACAATAAATTTTGTTTTGAAAATTGTGGCACTTTAGACGTAGGAACATTCGATGGTCGGCCGAGTACACGCGAGAGAGCGTAGCCCTCTGCTGGCGAGCATGTCTACCATCTTGTTTCGAAGCTTCAGATTTCTAACTAGCGTTTCTAAAGGAACCTTTAAATATCCAAATCTCGCTTCTCACAGCATCAACCCGATTACTCATCGGCCAGACCATGTATCTTGCGTAGAGAAAGTTGACGAGGTAATCGTGGGTGAAAAGCGACAAACGTTATCATTATCTATTTAAGTGGCTCGGCCCTTGCTAGTAACATTACCCTATCTACTTAAGTAGTAGCATTAACCTATCTAGTTAACTGTCTCAATATTCCGATCCAAATTAAGTAGTGCACTCTTGCAGGAAGACAAAGAATTAGTCGCTTCGTTGCGGAACGCAGATTCTGATTCGACGAATAATTGCTCTAACCGATATTCCCCGTTTCCCCGTGTTCCAAACATTTCACTTCTCCCGTCGGATATTGTTAAAAACGAAACTGGGACACGCTGGATGCCTTTGACAGGGGCGTTACGAGATAAAAACGGCTCCCGTGTAAGAAATATCGGACAAAAGAATAAGCGTTCACAAAGGAGATCATAGGACAGAGCAGAAACGAGGCAGGGTTGTCGTGTGTACGTTCGTACGGGGACTTTTCGTGCGATGCTGCTTGATTTATGGCTCGATTTAGCTGTTATAATAAGGAGGTATAAGGAGCCAACAAGGAAACGTAAATCAATGGCCGGTTGATAGTTTAATGGATCGTTTCGAGTCCGCTGCCTGCATGCGGCTCGCGTTTGCTCGGTATAATTATGGTTGATCCGTTTTCCGGCACCCCACTTTTCATTCTTCATTGGTCCTTATTGTCCATCTCTCGCGATCGTGGCTGCAACCGTATCGCGGCGTGGCGGGCGCGAGGCTCGTTTCGAACGATCGTGTTTTAAGAATTAATTACCGTCCAGGGAGATAGAGTCGTGACGAATACGTTAACGGGCCCGGGTGTTATTTATGGGTACTCGTTGCACCTTGAACCGGGGAAACATTTCTCGTGCAGGACGGCTTTCGTAAGGCGGAAAACCCGGGATTCGTCGTAATAAATAATAAGTCAACGGCAGAATGGAGGCGACTCGAGAACAAGATGACGAATGAACGCCGGGATGCATTCCAGCGCAATGATACCGAGCCGGTATCATTAATCTTTCCAGCGTGTATTGTGTATCCGAACAACGTTTACCATCCTGCCGGGCATCGATTTTCTCTTCGATACACCCGCGGTACCACTCCGTGATACGTAAAACGTTTCGAAAGAAGGAGGAAGAGACCAAGTAAATTTTGGATTCGCGACGGGCTGCCGCGAAACCCGCTGTATCATTCCCCACCGAATCGACCACTTCTTGCGCCCGGCGTTACGGACTTTGGCGAAATTGAAATACGACGCGGACTGCGGGATATTTAAGGCGGATAAGAGGGAGTTTCAGTCGTCCGCCTGAATTTATTTAAAGAATTCGAATATCGAAAACGGAATAATAATTCTATCATTCATCCGGTGCATAGCACGGACCAGCATTTCTCCGCGTGGGTGGTATCGTCCCTCTAGGGGACATTCATCATTCTTCAGGGAGACGTTAAAGTGACAAGAAACTTGGGGGAGGGGGGTTGGTCGCATTAGAGTGTCGTTAACGTTGTAGGTCGAATAGAATCACTGTTGAGCTTAACGGGTTCAAAGTTGTTATAAGAAATATTTCGAAGTTTACCAACTCCTGCCAATTTTAGGTGAGTCGCATCGAGAGCGAATAGCGATCTTCCGCGATCGCGATGTTCCGGTGTTCGGTTCGGGGAGCGGGTGAATCCTCCGTCGAGTTAAAACCCAAATTCAGAGACAAATAATTGCGTCGAAGAATGCGACTAACGAGGCAGCGGCGACGGCGGCTCGTCCCCGACGAAACGCAAACTTCGTTTCCGTTCATCCCGCGTCTCTAAGTAACACTCTGGTTTTTATTATCCGTGGAAAATTGAGTTTCCCTTGTCTTCTGTCCCTCGGTCGGGCGGCGCCGTCGCGCGAAACTCGAGAAAGAAGGCTGAACAACCGGGGGTAGCAGACGAAGGGGTGGTGGTCCGGCCAGATGGACTTTGTCTCCTTCGATTTTCTCTTTGCGCGCGAGCCTTAACACCTCCTTTCGAACTTTTCGTCAACGCAATTCTATCCCCGCACGAGGTAATGAGATTTCCACGGGCGCGAGCACGGCCAACCCCGTAATAAGAATTCTTCGTCGAAGTCCGTGGCGCACAATAAAAGGGCTCCTCTTGCCGGGCGAAAGCGGTCCACGGGAAAAAGGGATAAAATAGTGGCGCGAGGAACGGGAAAACGCGCGTGGAAACGACGAGCGAAGAGAGGGGCAGGGGCAGGTGACAGGGGTGAATTCACGCGATCGGGGAAGAATTGTCTTCTATATTACGTGCGGGCTCGCGAGGGGCGGAATGATTTATAAACGGGACAACTGAAAATGCCGCGGATGGCTTCATGCAGGCTCGCGGCGATGCTCGTAACTTCCAATTAGGTTCCGAGGTTTGAAGCGTATTCGGTAACTTCCGCGCCTGTAACGGAGATTAAGTGCAATCCCGCCACGTAGCCGCGCAATTTGCAGGTTTCTCGGGATGTTTTTGGTCCGGTAACTTGCTCAGACGTTATTTTCCCCGCCATCGGAGCCACCGACTAATTGTTACGAGTCGACGCCGCAGGCCAGCTTAGGCAAACTATTTTTTATCAGAGTCTCCGGACGAATCGATGTTTTATCAACAATGGAGATTTAGAAATTGATCGAAGGTATATAGTATTCACCAGCAGAGGGCTACGCTCAACTTGTACCTCTCTCGCAAATGCTCAAACAATGTAAATTACAAATTTAAGAACTTGGTTCTGCTTGCACTGTTTTTCCTCGCCGTTGTAAAGCACAGAAACCCGTACGTATGGTTACAAATGTTTAATAAAAAGAAAATTGAGAGTGGTGGCGGGAGCTTATCGTCGATCCCCGGAATATTTCTCATCCGCGCGAATATAACAAATAAAACCGACACCGGGGAGTATCGGTTTACCACGGATGGCGGAGCTTTACGAGTAGCAATTCTCCCGGTGGCCGCACCGGCGGGATTTCATAAAAAGAAACACAGGTGCTCCGGGGGGAGGGCTGTTGTGGATGCGCAATCTGCAGCACCTGTCGGCGGCAGAGGAATGAAAGAATTCAGCAACGTCTTCGGCATTGCACGAAAGCGAAGGCCTTGGCCAGGAATACAAGACGTCCTCCGCGGCATGCTTCATTTCGGCCCCACCTTATATTCTATCGTCGGCCCTCCGAACAACACGAACACCACTGAGAGACGCTCTTTCGCGGAGATGCCGTTCCAGACATCTGTTGCTCGCTCTCTTCTTCCCCGCAACAAGGCATTTGCATAATTATAATCTCGCCGCGGCCGTCTCGAAAACTCGAGCTCCAACGGACCCCGACCCCGGGTTGTGTACCACCGTTCTCTACATCCGTTTCTGGACTTGTTGGTAAAGAAAAAAGGAGAGGGAAAGAACGAATTGCTTCCGCTAACCAACGCGCGCCGGGCTACGTCGTGTCTTATTGAGGCAAAAACAATCTTGGCGTCGGCTAAGGGCAAGTGACGGCTTGGTTAAGCCATTTTTACAGGAATACTGAACGCGGCATTTGCATACAGCCTGTGTGTACGCCCGCTACCGCGCGCCACGGAAACTTTGTCCTCCGGAGTAAAGAAACGGACTGCTCGAATCGGATGTTCCGTCCGTTGAATAGAAATTAAATTCTCGAACACGACCCCGCACGGCTATTTCAATTTTAGTTACTTCTCGAGGTAATATCTCGATCAAGAGAAATTAGTCTTCTTATTTACGCGAGTACCGTTTGACTTTGGTCGTATCGATCGGAGAGGAATTTCACTAAGGGTATTAGAAAACAATTTCTATCGCAAAAACGTTCCCTTTGCACGGCAAACTGTTTACCCGCTGATCAATGGAGGGTGAAAGGAGCGCCCTTCTATCTCCCAAGCAATCAGCAAAGTGACCGTAAGAGAAAACCGAGGCGGCGAAGGAACCCGTCCTTTGTGCGGGCGAAAAAAATCGCACGCGATCGAGGAGGACTCTCTTATAAATGGAGCATTTTGGGGTCGTGAAAGGTGACGAAGGACCTCGGGGAGCCGCAGAAACGATCGACAATACGGGGATAGAGGAGCCGTCCTGCGGGAGAATCCTCGAGAGCGTCGTCTGGCTCGTCTTTGGATTCGTATAGACAGGATTACCGGTGGCCGCTGGCGAGCGGGCGCAAACGGAAAAGGAGGAAATGAGTATGAACGGAGGTATTTTCGCGAGGATTTCGCCGCTGTCGGAACGCATCCCGGCCACCGTTACTCGGACGTCAAAGGCTGCGGGAAAGGTTAACCCTGGCGAAACAGAGAGCCGGGAACAGACGGAGAAACGAGGAAAGAAGTAAAAAAAAAGAAAAGGAGAAAAGATGAAACGCAGAGGCAGGGGTGAAAGAGAAGCGGCTCGAACGGCGGATCTTAAGGGATTCCAGCGTCGATATAATTTTTCTTCCTCGGCTCCGGGATCGTCTCATTTTCCACGATTTCGTCGCGTCATATAGCGTTCCGACAATGGCAGTGATTTCTATCTATTGAATTCCTCATCTCGCTTTCTCGCATTGCCCCGTCGGTCCCCCTCCAGCGTTCGCGGTTCTTCTTCGCTCTTCTTACGTCTACCGGGTGTCAAATGATGCGTATAGAATAGACTGGAAAGCCGGCTGGATCCATTATCGATCCTTCTTTGCTCGAGGAATTCAAGCAGCGCGGCCGTGGAGGAGGCGGAGAAGGAAGAGGTGGGGTTGAGTCATAGTGGAGAGAAGCTCGGGGGCGGCGGTAAGAGAGTCGTCGGGGACGGAAAGAGGAACGAACAACCCTCGTGGAACTTCTATAGGAGGAGAGAGGTTCCCGTGTCGGAGCCGTTGGATGCCGTGCCACCCGGTGATAAGCCCTTACCAGCCACGGAATTGCCTTGAAACATCGACCGGACTTTCCGATGACGCGGAATTGCTTCGAGGTTTCGTTCTTCGAATTATTCGATCGACGGGGATCGTTCCACGGCCGAACGGGAAACCGTCTCATTGGCTTGACGAGCATTGGGTAATCATCCGGACGCACGCATCGCGGCGACGACTCGACGTTTCGCGTGACGAACGACAACGACGACGACGACGACGGCGACGACGCGGTTTGTCGATCGAACGACGGCGGTTGCGTCTCTATTAAAAGCTTCTTCCCTCGTTCTATGCGCGTGGAAATTGTCGAATTACATTCCGTGGCAGTCACGAGCTCCCCCCTTTGTTCGCGATTTTTTCGGCTCGCGCGAGCATCGTCTCGCGTAAAAATGGTTCTCGGAAGGCTCGACGCGAACGTAAAGGTTACAATTCTGACGATCGTTCCCTTCGACCGTTATCCACACGCCCATCAGAGCAATTTATTATAATCGTGCATGAGCTTCGGCGTTCCGTATACCCGTCGCAGTCGTTACGTTTTCACCCGTTTCCTTTTTTTTTCCTCTCCCTTCGAGGCCCTTCCACCCACGTCGCTCTCCTTCTTTCGTACTTTGCGCCGGTCCCTGGTATATTTCCGTGGCAATCTGCAATGACCGCCGGCGTCATTTGCATTCGACGTTGCATGTTCCATCAGTTTACTCTAGGAAAACATGCAACCGAGGCGACCAAAGCATTTACATTCAAATTCCTTTCTTGCCTGAAACGCATGCAACGTAGAATGCAAACGTTGCCAACAATTGATCCTCGTACGTCGTTACGGAAATAGGAAGGAACGCTTAAGGAAGAAACAAAGCGAAGTGGAGTAAATACGAAGCGTGCCTCGGGAATTCCGAAATAATCGTGCCATACTCGAAATACGGAACGTCGTTCCCGTCGTTTCGTCCCACCTCCCCCCACCCTAGTGCCGCAACTTTACTCTACATTCCGTTCTCTCCGTGCACAATTATTCCCTGTACTCCTATCGGCGGAATGCACGAAGAATATTACCGTTTACCTTCCATCCCTTGATAAGCGTATCAAAATAAACAGCCGAACAAACATTTCACAGATATTCCTCTCGAATTGTTCCCTAATTGTCGCCGTTGTTTCGCAAACCTTCAGACCGCGATTAGTTCACGCTATTCCAAGGAACAAACTTGAACGAAGGGTACAGCAAGACGCCATCCACGACGGAGTGGATAGTCAATTTTTGAAACTCATCCTTTGTAAGTGTACATTGATTCGTGTCTAGTCTACCAACGACTAAAAGGAGACATCGAATGGTCGGTCGAGTACTTGCGAGAGAGCGTAGTCCTCTGCTGGCGAGCGCGAAAACTATCGCCACGGCACGATACTGAAAATTTATTTGCATCGCGGTGGAAATAATGATCGAAGGGAACCTGTGCCGAATACAGGGATGCCCCATAGAGAAAAAGCATTTCTTACGAGTTTTAATTAAAAATGGTGGCGAAGGGAGGCGCGCCACGAAGAAACCGATGGCGGTCGAGAGAGCGGAAGGAAAAGGGAAGGCAAACAGGCACTAATTGGAGCTCAACCGCCGATGTTTACCGGATTACCTGCGATGCCAACATCACTCGCCAGATGCTTCCTCGTAGACGAAACCAGGGAGAAGCTAGATTTCCCGGTAGACATAATAAAAATAGGGGGTTCGGTCGACGCCAGAGAGCGGGGAGGCTAACAAAAAGATTCGCGTGGACCTTCGACCCCCGGTCGAACCTCGACATCAGCATATATTGGATTATGTAGATACAGAAAGGGAGTCGCGGAGAGCAGCCAGCACTCGGGGATAAGCTGTATACAGAACGGAACCGAGAAGAATCGGCCGAGTTGAATGAAGTCAGACTGCATGAAACGCTTGAAGCCGAATGCTCGCTCGAGCGGGGAAAGGTCGACGGGGATAGTTAAATTTTATTGATTCGGTAAAAGCTTCCTCCTGCGATGCCCGCGATGCGTTTCGTGCAGTCGATTACGTCTCGTTCCGTCGTCGGGACCAGCAGGTCCCTGACCACTTCTGTTTTCATCGATATCTTGCTCTCGTCTCCGGTGTCTGATCGCAGATTGGATCCCTCCATTTTCTGAATTTCGAGAAACCGGCCACAATTAGAACGTAACCCTTTTCATTGCGCCTCGAAGAGCTTCACATTTTTATAATATATTCATGGGACTGGAATTAGCCGATATTTTTATCTACTTCACTCGGGTTCTAAAACAGATATCTCGATATCCTCTGACCTGGAACTTGAAACGTAGGTTGATTTGACATTTAGCTCGGAGCACGCTCCGAAATAGGCGACTTAGGAGCGAGACGCGACCCGTGTCTGCTGTCAGCGTATCCACCATCCAGGGATTAAAGTATCCCAAGATATCTTCGAGTTGTTTTCGAAACGCAACTCCTCGCGATCGAATCGTAACGGCTAAGTATCATGCGGATAAATTCGTTCTCGGAACAGGCAGAGACCAAATGGATTTTTAATTGCGCAGCTGCTGACCACCCGAGTCGCGGATTGACGCGAGACGGTACTCTATTTTAAAATTGGCTCAGCAGTCAGACACGGCTCTGCGACAAAATTGAACCAAGAAAGATCTCTGTCCAACGCTTTTCGGAGAAACAAAGACGACTTCGCGACACCTTTGTCTATAAAAACATTTTTATCATCGTATAATCTCCGGTGATATCGCGCTTTACGATCCGGTGAAACGAAAGAAGCGTTTCGGAGAATTAAATCACACGGAACGTCCTGTACAGCGCCGACAATGAACTTGAACGGAGTTGTTTCTTATCACCGAGGATCCTTCGTCGAAGTTTTCGTCAGACAGAGAAGGCGGGGGCGCGAGCAAATAACGAGCTACACTCAAACGAAACACTGTCCTCCCCGGGCTCGTCGGCTCGAAAATTGCCGGGAACGCAAATTGGCCCGTTCAAGCATCAATATCGCCGGTCTTTAATTTCGGCCGGTCGAGCTCGTTTATATTCGCTCTCGCACGGCAGCTCCCGGAAACTTTGTACCCCGGAGCCGCGGCTACTTCAAAAAATATTTGCATTCGACTGGTAGCGACGGATCCGCAAACTCTTACTTATTTTTCCCTCCCCGGTCGCCCGACGTACGGCCGCTCTATTTGCATGGATCTTCAGAGACCGTAGAGGGTTCCCGTGCGACCGGCGAATTGAATTTGCAGTATTATTTTGGCCCTGGCGCACGGCGATCCCTGAATATTCGACGCCAAACTGTCCTTCGCGTTTTTTCGTCCGACCTAATCGCTGCTCTCGAACCTCCACCGCCATTTACATTTCCCCGCCCTCTCGGTCCTTAATACTCTATTGTTAAAATAATTATCTGGGTCGCTTTAAACCTTGTCGAATCCTATTCTGAAAGGGGAAAAGATTCGCTGTTGAGGAAGAAAATTTCATCGTAATATAATTATATAATTAAAAATACAGGACTCGATGATGTCGTTTAGCGAGATCGAAAGTGAAAATTGGTTGTTTGTTTCGGTAAAGTAAATAAATATTCACCGCGCTACCACGTTGGCCCAAACCCTGCAGGGATAGCCTGTTCGTCGATGGATGGGATCGATGAAGTTTCCACCTCCACGCAGATATATCTGACGATGGACTCTTCTTTGAGTCCGGTTTCTTGTGTGGATATAAAACCGGTAAAAAAACTCAAACGTCGATTATCACCGCCGTTTCGCCACTATGTAGTTTGCTCGAGTCGTTAGTTAAACGCCACCGTTTCCACGTCGTCTTGTACCACGTTCACCCTGCATAAATCTCGCTAACTTTCGAGCCTGGATCAAAGTTTACAGCATCTTTCGCTTCATTAACCGGAACTTGTGTACTTCGATACACGTTGTTACTTCGAGCTCGGCTTGCCACGCGAAAGCTATGCCCTCGAGGACGCGTCGTCGCGTTCAATACGACAAAACTGATCGCTGAAAATTAGCGCGAACCCGTTGTTCCGTTGAAACCTCGTTACGTCGCGTCAAGCCATCCCCCTGTAACTTTTACCTGCTTCGTACTCGAAACTTCGCTAATCAACGCAATTTTTGTGGCATCCTTTGTGGCTTCGCTATAGTATACTGCACGTACGCGAGAAGTTGACAATCGTCGAAGGTGTTTTGTTCGTGAAGGAATGGATAACGTTTGTATATTTGTTTCAAATATAATTCTCTGCTTTAAATCCTACATATCTCTCACAGTTCACTTACACATATTTATTTTAATTTAAAAAGACAACAAAACCTGGTTATTCGATTACCAACGCGTCTACTAAAATTACATAATTACACGGTAGGTATCTGCACCAACCGGACCCGCGTTCCGTTCGCTGGCCATCTTCTCGCGGACGCGCAGTACACGCGATCGCATTCGAGATTGGCAGCGCCTGGGAACTCCCATCGCCGTACGAGTATATTTGCAGCGGGCGTTTCGTGGCCGGTACCAAAAAGAGACTCTCGATCCCCGCGTATCCGATCAATCGTTATCCCCGAGCGGACGAGGTGGTTAAGTGTGAACGCAATTACCGGCGCAACCACCTACGGTGGTATCGAATAACACGTATTAAGGGAAGAGGAGCAAAGACGAACGAAGAGGGATTCTCGCGGTCGATGGCTAGAGAAAGAGAGCGGTTCGATGCAAGAGACCGGCACTAACGAGCATACCGAACCACTGCTGGGCAACGCTTGCAAAGCAACGCTCGGGATCTTATTCGCCGTCTCTCTCGCTCATTTTTGCCAACACTCTCCGGCCCCTTGGTACACCTTACTCCGTCCGCACCGTGCGAACGCGTTCATCTTCGGTCATTGATCGCAATCTCTCGCTAACGAGCTTACCGCCGGGTGCGAAAATCTTACCTGGGGCACCGCGCGCGGCCCCGACCCGTGGCTTCTTTTCGTCCTCCTCTGCATCACCCTCGGTCCCCGTCGTCTCTTCTCTTCCTCCTCGAGGATTCCTTCTCGGCGCCTACCTGCGTGCTCGATGATAATCGAACCAGCAGGATCGCCCGGTGCTTCTGCTCCGTCGCTCCCGCGCGAGCCAGTTTCGCCCGACGAAGCGCGCGATCTTTATTTACAGAATCGATCAGCGCGCCGGACGCGATCTTTATTTATGACCGGGTACGCGGAACGTTCCAGGATGTATCCAGGTCGGTGCAGGTGCAGCCTCCGAGTAATCGCGCTCGTTCGCCCTCGCTGCGCCGAGCAATCGAATCGCTTGGTATTTTTGGACGGTCGGATAGAGCCGGCCTGCTTGGTAGTCACGCGGCGAATATCGATCACCGGCAGATTACTCTTTGAATTTAACATAAACTCCCCGGCGGGGGGGACAGGAACGATCGTCCCTCGCGATAGGGCGGACAGAATCGTCGAAGATGTTTGGAAACGTACGCGGTCGACCGTAATTCCTGCAGAATATCGTGGGTACGTCGGATATTAATGCGGCGTTAATGGTATCGATTTCCCATCGGGAGACCCGTTGTCGTACAAAAGAAACGTCGTCGGAGTCAAACGAACCGACTTAGGGGGTCGTTTCTAATCACGGAAATGGCAAACGCCACTCCCGGCCGGACGACCCCCTCAGGATCGGTTTCGGCACTGAATTACATTGCCCCAAAATCTTAAGGGGGACGCCCGCGACACAATGTCGTGCACGCCCACGCAGATGGCGCGTCCAGGGTGTAGTAGTTAATTTCCTCTGTCCAAACAGCGCTAATCCCGAGTGACATAAGCCAACTGACGGCTAGAGCCACGGTATATACACCCTAACACAGAGGGGGGGCAACGAGAAACGGATCTCGGGATGGAGACTAGTCTCCTAAACGAAATAGACAGTTGCCACGCAGGATTTCTGTCTTCTGGCCCGTTACCGGGGGAAACTGGATCATTGATTCGTCTTCCCGTGGCTCCCAGATTAGGCTTTATTCGAACGTCCCCATAAATACTTGGACAGTTTTAGCAGTTGATAAAACTATCTCTGAATGAAATCGTCAAATACCAGTAAAGGTTTTACCTTATTTTTATGTAGATGATTCCTCAAAATTTCTTTCCTCGACAGCTAAAGACCACTTAACCCTTTGCCGTACTATGACGAATCTGACTCGTCACAAGTTCCTAATGTCAATTTTCACAATCATGAGGCAACTCACTCCTCATCAAGTCTTATGTATTAAAATCAACACATTTTTTCATTCACGAGATATTTGTAAATCTATTTTTTTTCGTGACTCTTGAACAAACAAATTTAAACAAAATTAAATAGTATACGTTTGAAAAATTATTTAGAATTAAATCGTACATCGAGGGGTTAATAATGCGTTAAATTTCCTTCGTGAAAATTCTTTAAACTATTATAGTAACAATGATATTATTGAACAATGTATCAGTATCGATATTTCCTCTAATTATGTATTTTTACTATTGCTTGCGTTTCTGTGTAATCAAGTCGAGTGTCAGTTAACGTGTTAAATATTAAATTCTCGATAGGTACACCCTATGGCAAGTACTCCGAGAACAAAATAGCAAAATTGATTTGCTCCCTCGTCGAGCAGTCTTACCACGTAGTTCCACTCACGCAGGACAGTGGAGGATTTTTATTTGCCGTCGGTTTATTTGCGAAGCCGGTGTATTCATACGTTGTTCCGAGAGGGAGGACCGTCTGACTCAACCCAGTCCCTTACCCTTTGCCCCCCGCCGTAAATAGAAGTACGCATCGTAAAAGGATTTATAGGATACCGCGTGACACGCCGTCATCCCATTACGGATCATCGTAAGCCTATTTGTTTAGGATCCGTACGGCCGCGGGCTTAGATCGCCGCCTAATTGTCTGGCCGGTGCAGCTTGCAACCTGACGTTCGATTGGCCGGATCCTCGTTCGTCAGGATCCACCCTAACGCGATTCGACGTCTTGAACCCCCCCGGGGGGTGACGCGTTACTTTCGTTAGCACCGTGAGAAGCAGATGCGCCGGAACGTCGAATCGTCCACGGACAGTATTTACTTTGCTAACAAAGCGACGGTACTCGTTGATGAAGATGTCGTAAAACTCGGGGAAAAGATGGAGATTGGGGGACTTTAGCGGCGTATTATTACCGTTAAGGATGATAAACGAGCATGTAAATTCGTTTTCGAGAACGTGTTTTCTTCCTGATCGGAGTACGAATCGACCACCTACTTCGACGTCACCGTGTATGCGGTGTTTCTCTCTCGAGCGTCGCGGGTCGCGTATGTTAATTAATAGGCCGCGAAAAATGGCGATTAATAACGTACGGGAGGATCGTGAACCGTTGTTGGTACACGACATCGAGCTAATTCGCGTCGAAGGATTAATTAACCGGCACGGAGCAGCGAGTCGGCGAAGAGCGATCATTCGAGTCAGAGTTGACTGGTGTTGGAGCATCGGAGTCCGTTATCGTTCCATCCCTGACAGCTGACGTCTTACTAAAGGGCCAGTTTCCTTTTTTCCCTCCGGCTATAAAGTGATATATCGATTCCGCCGCGCGATCTTGTCTGTTTCACTGAACCATTCTCGACGTCCGACGTTTTAACCGGGTTTTACGGGCGCTCTGGTCGTCCCGTTGTTCGGGATTCGATCCGGTGTTCGCGTCCCGGTGCCCGATGCACCGCGTCGATGGAGGTTATCGGGTATCTCACGAAACTAATTAATCGTGTGTCTAACCACGATCATCTGGACGAGCGTTATCCATCAGACGATCGACAGGAGGTCAGCGAACCGACGTATTGTAAGTTGACTTACTTAACGGGGATCGATCTGCCGTGATACGATCTGGACTCGTGTTTTGTCTCTCCGACCAGCGTAGCTGTTGCTCGTCGATTAATCCTACTAGACGGGCAGGACGTTTGACGGATCCGGTAGGAGCCTCCGAAATGAATTTCTCAATTTGTAATTCGTCGCGGTTCGGGCGGGCCACTTTGTACCTCGAAGGGATGCTTCTCGCCGCCCGAAATTAAAGCAAAACGAGTCATCGACCATCCACGGGGCTCGAATTAACATTTTCTTAAGGATCGAAGTTTGGATATCGGCGAAGTTGAAAGCGGGAACGAATACCGCGGTATAATTCGAGCCAGCAAAATTTAACTTTGAATATTATAAAGAGAAATTAGAGAAAACCGTATATATGAAAAGTCTGAGAGGGAAGTTTTCGCGGGGCTGGGCATTTACACGCAGTCAGGCGGAGTTCCTCTCTATGAGATAGCAAACTGCATCCCACCGGGAACTTGGAGGAATAAGACTCGAAAGTAAAATAAAAGTTTGCTTCATTAAGGACTAGTTACCATGAAGACATTCAATTGACGTACCATCGCCCAGTCCCGGCCTCTTTCCGCGGAAATTTCTCGTTTTACTACCAGCATCGTTCCCCAGATGGTAAACTCTCCGGGAAGAGAGGGGGGAAAAAATGCGAGAAACTTTTTAGGCTGCGAGAAAGTTCCTGGCAACGCGAAACCGTCGAGGTCGAAATTACGAACTGCTCTTCGGTTCCGCCTAAAATCGAGGAATCCCCGGCGCCGGTTACGGGGAAGACGAGCTCCTTTATTCGAAACACTCGAGATATCCGTCTAATCGGTCATTAATGAAAACCTGGGGGCGGGGATTCCCGTCGTAATTAATTCCTTAATCATAAAAGTTTCTGGAGAGCTTCCACGGAGGAAGCCAAGACCGACGTTCGAGTTTCCACGCGGCGTCTCGAGTGTCAACGCGTTTCTGGGTCCGCGTGCAGATACTCGCGGCGCAAAAGGCGAACATTAGTCTGCTCGTGACATGGTTTTCGCGAACTTTGCCCTCCCGGTGTTCCGACGCGTTCGAAATTATGTCGTTCCCCCTGTTCCGATATTACAGGTGCAGTCAAAGGAAACTTTTGTTGTCGATCAATCCCCGGAGGTTGCTGAAGCGGGGACCAATTACGTATTAAAACGTAATACACGGCTCGGAACCGAGGCTAGCAAAGTTGTCGCTCCGGGTTTCCTGTCTGCCAGTATGCACACGTGTCGGTTCTTTGTTCTCGCGTAGACAATCGCTCAACTTTAATCCTTTACTTTGTACGTTACGAAATTGTATAGCGAATAGTCGATCGAGTACTTGCGAGAGAGATCAGTGTAGAGGTTCAGTGTAGTCCTCTACTGGCGAGCGCGGGAAGCGTCGACACAATTCTATATCAAATCTAGCGTTTTAATTTGCAATTTGCTTACTAACGACACGGTATTCATATTTCGACATAGTCGATTTCTATCACGGTGCAGCAACTACCTATGTGTCCTTCTTTTCCCTAAATTTCTTATTATTGCAGGAAGATCTATAGTTTCAGTTTTTATTTGGGTGCGTAGGGTATATTTTCCATTTCTTACATAATTTACAGAATCTTATTTACATTTTTCCTTCTTATACATTACTCCCTTTCTCACCCTTTTTCTGTTTGTCTTACTGTAAATATATCTATTAATACTATAAAAATGAAAACAGACAATCACAACGTTTCTTAATTTCTTATTGTTTCCCTCTGCACAGGACATGCCCCGCTTCAGGGTTCATGTTATAACAAAGTAACATATAATAACATACAACGTATAATATTGTAAGGTGCTTATAGGAAGATCTATAGAGACTCGACACTTCGTATTTTACTAGAGAAAAGAAAAGGAACGAAGTAGGTATAGGAGACACGCATAGAAACTTTCGTTTTAAAGTTTGTTACGCGTTTTACACGCAAAATAAACCTTGATTGCTTTCGGTAGTGTCACAAAGAATCACAAAGCACTTATAACCGAGTATTTCCAGAAGATTTACGATACAAATTTTCATTTAGCGCGAGGTGTATATTTGCAGCTGTCGTTTTGGTCGTCGAGCCAAAAATAGCGGTAACAGCGGTAACATCGGTAAACGCGACAACGTCTGAGCGTCGTCGGTCTGTCTGGCAACAAGCGACAAGTCTTGGGCCGAGCAGATAGATCGCAAGAGTTACGTTACGATCAGCGCGCGCGTTTACACAGTCGGTTGCTCGCGACCGGTCAGTAAAGGGAGTTGCTAAATTTAAGCCGTCCCGTCGGTCGTTTCTCAAGTGTACACGGTTGTCTGCTGTTCGTGAGTCCTGCTCTGACGGACCAGATAATTGTCCGCTGTCGGATTAGGGAATATCGTTGCGAAGTCGCGTCCTGGTTCCGCTTGCCAATTACAAACCCCTCCCGCCTTCTTATCCTCTTCTTCTTCGTCTTCCCGTTCCCTCTGGTTCCCTTTTTTCTCTTCTCTCGTGCAAAGTGCCGCTCCTCGGGGCTCGAAAGAGCCCCATTTGCCTGAAACGATTAGCGAAACGGTAGCAGAAACTGCCTCGGACCGTCGGTCCGTTCTAAAATTACCTTCGAAAAATTCGCCGGAACGGATGAATCCTACGCGCTGCTTTGAGGGTTAACGTCGAGTGCCGGCGATCTAAATTTACTGCCGGCCGTGTAAACGACACAGCAGCCCTTCTACATACCGTAACATTCACGGGCAGACTGTTGGCTACGAGTGCTATGAACGAGCTGGAGGTGACGGCGGCTTATCTATGCTCCGATTTCTCTGTGTACGCCATTCACGCTGGTCATCGTCTCCCATGCGTCACCCTGGCCTCTCGTCGAATAACAGAGAATACACCCTGTGTTCGGTTCGTCGTTGCCCCGTGGACTTCTCTTTTTCTTCCTTTCCACGATTTTCGTTGCTCCTTTTGCGCCACGCCCACCTGTTCAGGGGGCCGTGTAAAGCGACAGCGGCCCACCAGGAGATCGCCAGATGGAAACACGATACCGTGTTCAGGCTGAAAGCGATGACGCGTTATCGGCGTTTTGACTCGTTCGCGGATCGCGCGTACCGAATCCAACCGCCTGGTTTTCTTATCTACGTCGCTCGACACCCACCTGTTCGCGACCGTTCGCACGAAAATAAACGCGAACGGCGAAGAATGGCTCGCGAGGAGCCGGGAGGAACGAGGGAGGACGATACACGGACTCCGTTATCTGCTCTCTGCGCGGAGAATGGAAAGAAGCGGTTCCCCGGCGATGTTACCCGCGATGCTGACGCGATGGAAGGATCTCTGGTACCCGCAGTGATAACACGGACGAGGGAATTGTACAGAATTACCGGCGTTCTCGAGTATCCGGAACGAAGATTCGGTTTTACGAGCGCGAGAACACACGCCACGCTCGATCCTTTCGCTATCCGAGCATCGGCGCACGAGAGAAACTACGAAACGTCTCTGACCTCGAGAAACTTCCGAAGATAGTCGAAGAAGGGTCACAATCCACCCTGACCACAAAGTGCAGGGTCTGAGAAGAACTTTTATTTATCTCTATTAGTCTAAATTAGGTCAAAGAGGTCCAGTAAACAACACTGTTAAAATAATGGCCATTCTCTTTATTACCACAACATTATTGATTTACACTCTCAACTGTCTTCTTCATATTATTTGTTTTATACATATCGACTACAAACATTTTTATCTTACAACTGTGATTCATAAATAACAACGCTACAAGCTTATCCCGAGATTTTCAATGTTCTCGTAAACAGAACTGGAAATCTTGATCTTTCCCTTTTTGGTTGGATCTTAATTTTGGAGAGTAGGAAGAAATCGCGCGAAACCATATTTAACAGATAGGATTTCACAATACGTCACGATAAAACTTTCTCTCGTTTCGTACGCGTCCGCCCATGTAAGGCGTTATTTATAACGTACAACAATCGTGATAAAACCAGGAAGAGGGAGTGATTCTACGTGACGAATGGGATTAAAAATGTAGGGCAAAATTTTTTCGTCCAACGCTTCGTTTTTGAGACAATTGAGTTTGAAAATCTGCGAGACACGCGCGTGACTGCCTACGGTTTGGCTGGCGCGTCTGTCCATTACTCACCGTTTCTACTTACGCTGACGTCCAAGTCATACTCTATTGCCCGCGTGCCCGATCAATTTAATTTCCAATTTATAACCCTCCCAAGTTGTACCAACATTACTGGGACGCCTTGCACCTACATATTTAACAACCAAATAAATAAAACAAACGAGGACAATGTGAATTATAGACCGTTTTCTTTTAATTTTTTCTCTGAAATGGATTATAACATCGATTAACCGTTTAGTTTAGTGAATGGAGTTTCTAATATCAAAGACACCTTTGTTTCGATCTTTGACCCGACGCCTTTCGTTGATTGTTGAATTCGTTCTGCTCCATTTCGAGGACTGTGCAACGGTGTCGGAGTCGTAAACATAAATTCACGTTTCGTCGCTAGTAATAATGCAACTTACGAAGTTTGGGTCGTTTCCAGCTCTTTGTCGAAACTCTGTACAAACTTCTTAACGATGGCTCTTTTGTTCGTTACTGAACAATCCCGGCACAAATTGACTGCAACGTCTCTCGTGCCAAAAATATTAGTTACCATTGACTGCTGCGAAATACTAATTTCTCTATATTTTTTCAAACAACGTTTGTGTACTTTCCAAATTTTTCACGAATGGTTTCGCGTTGCATTCCGCATTATTACATTCCTTGGAACGTTCGAGGACCCCATCGACAGGTCCTGTAGCCACCCAGCGTAGGGTCTTAAAGTTTTTTGCAAGTACTCGACCGACGTCACATAAATATGTATACAAGTTTCCAAATAAAGTCCCTCGCTCCTGTTCCCGGTCTGAGGCAGGGTCCGCCGGGCAGTCTCGCTAATGAGTCTTCTGGTGGACTTAGGACGGAAACGCAAAACCTCTATTTTTATGCGACTCGTGCTCCTCGTCCTCTTCTTCGGCTTGTTTCGCTCTGGGATAACGCGAGACCAACACCTTTAGTGGACGGTCAGGAGTTGGAGCAATAAACCAACAAAAAAGAAACACGCGTACTCCAAAATTTAAGTATTACAATTTTCACTATTGTACATTTTATATTTTCTATGTTGAACCAAACTCCTTGCTGTTGCTCTACTGTAAGGCTGTCAGGGATGGTTACTCAACTGTGGTTGCCGTCTCTTGCGCCGTGATCTTTACCTACTATTTTTTACATTTGAAAAATTCGTAGTTTCCGTACAATTGAAGATACCACACATGTGCTATCTTTTTGTCCAGGAGTGTACATGATTGTCTATAATAACCAGGGATGAATGAAAGGAACTCGATCTATTCTCTTGTGCCTTGTACGGCACTAATTCAGTGATAAAGGGGATTTAATCGTTCTTCTAACTGTTAAGCAATGAAAGCAAATGCATTCGGATGCACTTATTGTTAGTTCAATGGAAGTGACAGCACTTGATGATTAGCTGAGTTTCATTATGTTTCTCTATAAAACAACTGTGTTTCTGTTCGTTTACAAGCATCTGACATTCATTTTACCTCAATAATGGATACGAATGAGGAAGAAGCGCATCGTTGGAGGCGGAAACGATTAACGAGACCCGGGATTAGAAAGTCGGAGGAAGGAGCACAGGCGGGTGGATTAGACGTTGGCGGTGGAAGAGTTCGATGCGGCGTAGGGACGCGGTTGGCGTAGGTGCAGAAAGCACCAAGGGATTCGGTCGGTGGAGTACGCTCTCTGCTCGCTGATGCGAGAGAGCGCGAATGAGATTGCACCGTCGAGGTTGGTACGCCACCGCCGCCGCCAATTGTAGCGGCGGTGGAGCGAGTCAACCCCCTCCCCCCCTCCACCCCCTGTTCCCAGCCTCTTGTCTCGTTCCCCACATCGTCGACCGTCATCCACTCTTGCTTATTGTGTTTCCATTGTGCCTCCCTTTTCTCTGGCCGCGGCATTTTTATTGCTGGCTCTCCCCGGGCCTCCGTGCGTAACGCCGGACCAAACACCGGCGCAAATATCCATCGGCTACCTTGTACTACACACGGACTAATCGAGCCCCTTCGTTTCCGGGGTCGATCAAGCGTGCACGCAATCGCGAATCGGGAAACTGCTTCGGTCCATGGGATTTTTCCCCGGTGTTTCCCGGACCCACCCATCCACCCTTTCCCTCTCCCGGTAATGAGAACCTGACCGAACGGGGCGACGAAAGGACCCGTGATTTCGTTTCGATCGATTGCTAGTAATCGTACTGGATTTTTCGGAGGTCCAGGGAAAAATGGAAAGAAGAGAAAAAGAGGCTCGGGGCGAACCGGTGATTCGAAATCTTTCGATTCGCCTTTTGTTGATGGGAGATTTCTTTCTTTTCTCCGTTGAGTTCGATGCACGAGTGGCCGTCTACCACCCCCTACGCGGTGTATTCTTCGAATGTTGAAATTCATGCGCGAGTGATTTTTATTATTCGATAGAGTACGGGAGTCGTTTCGGTCGGGTCTCTTCCCCCGTGCAATCAGAGTCTACAGGGCGAGAGACAGAGAAGAGCACCCGGGGATCGGATTATTCTCGTCTCGTGGGCCGGGGAACTAACGAAGGACTTTTAAGACATCAGTTTCCAAGTCTGGCACCCGCTGGCGGAGGAAGAGTCGAGTATCGGTTCGACGATTCTTCCGATCGAAACTCCTTTCTTTCGTTCGGACGGCTTTCCTCGACGGGGAACGCCGAGGATCGATCCTCCTCGAGAAGATTAGCTTTACTTAAATAACGCCGTCTTCCCATTCGATTCCCGGGATTTTTTTCGGACGGCAAATATCTTCCCGTTGAAATTAAAAAGCTCTCTTCGAATCGCGAGCTGTATTCCAATCTTCCCCTTCGCTTCGAGTTTGTCGCTCGGAGCAAACAGTAGGAGATAAAGTAACCGAATTGTGCTCCTTCGATAAAATCACAAACATTTGTTTTCGAAAATATTCTTTCATTCTTTTGTTCAAAAATTAATCTCTTACGAATACGAATTCTCGTTGAATTTTTCAGAATCGTTTTTATGGGGATTATTTCCGATATGGAGGGCGTTGGCGACTTTTTAGGGGCAATATGTTCGAGAGCAATCTAACCAAAGGATCCGATGAAAGAATCGGGTTTTACCGTGTTAGCACTTCAGTTTCCTTTATGTTCGGCTGGCGTAGGGTTTCATGGAGTCCGATGCTATTGTTCACCGAAATCGCAGTAAGGTATTGACACCTCGAGTCATCGCCCTAGCGACGATCGGGCGTGCTTGCCCGGTAATTCGAGACACATCGTCCTACCCCCGATTCTGCTGGATCTCACGTTGCGTTCCGTTTCAAATGAACACGTGTCTGTACATAGCCAAGCGCTCCGCGAACGTACGATCGAATATTGTTTCGGGTTCTCGTCCCTGTTACCGTATCCGTTCTCCTGTGAAACGGGTCTTAACACGGGAAGAACTTGCAACTCGGTGAAGGGGTTTAATTGAAATCGGAAACATGCTGCCTGAAACTTAAGATACGCTACAAGCGGTACCCAATGTTTAAAATTTCTATACAGAGCGATCCTATCTACCTATCCAAGCTCTAGCACTGTTCTAACCGAAGATACAACAAAAATTCTATCGTATAATAACACATTTTTAGTGCAATTACAATTTTATCGTAACAGAGATCTATATATAGTTCACAAAATCACTCTGTGAATTAGAATTAGTATTACACAGCACGATTTTTGCGTACAAGCTACAGTTTACTCGTTTCGTGTTGGATCTCTTAATGGACGCTTCATTAGCGTTTAGAGGAGCCTGTCTTAGACGCCATCCTTTTACAGTTTGTTTCTTTTATTGGTCTTTAATTAAACTCCACCGTTTCCCCCTTCGGTCGCTAAATGGCTATTAATTAAAGATCTTTCTCGACGCTGAGTTTAATCTAAAATCTTTACGTATAAGAGACTGGTTTCTGACTTGTGGGCGCGTTTATGGCAAGATATGCTAGAACTGCCTCGCCGAGGAGGTGCCATCAGCAGATCGCGAACGAATCATCGTTTTTACTGAACCGAGTTAAACGCACCTTTCAGATATTAATCTACGAATCTGTATCTCTTGCATGTAAATCGTGCACGATTTTTTAAAGGGTAAATAAATTTTATTTAAACGTTTCTCTGATACTTCTTCGGGCATCCAGGAAACGCTGTGTTTGGAAATTCATTTACAGAACTGTTTCTCCGTAATTCATATAAGTAACGTAAACGTTCCAACGAGAATCTTTCGATGTACTTCTATCTTTACCCTTCCATTGTTTGTCCTGTCAACAAGCTCGATAGGCGACAATCGTGTCGCGAGAACATCCAGCCAGTCCCCGGTCCAGTTTTCTCGGAGACCAAATGAAATCCTCCGAGTATCCTGTTTCCAAAGCCTGGCGCCGTAATGAATAGACCAACACGTAGCGCCGTAACGACTCGTTACTACGCGTCATCGGATTCAAAATGGAAGATCAAATAGAAAGCGTTAAAGGCCCGAACAAATAGCCGTAGACAGGCCAGACGGATCTATAATAATTAAAAAAAATCACGTTGCGTGGCAGGTGCAACCGTCTGATTTGTAATTAGCCGGGCGTTAATCACGGTCTACCGGGGTGAAAGAAAGTTTCCGCGTGAATCATCGCTCCGACTCGCACCTCCTTTCTAACCAGGCTTCGCTTCGGATCAGCCTTTTAACCTCAATTAACGCTTCGACTTTGCGCGACCCGTATAATCACGACACAATGGGGAACAGGCTTCACCTTTGTCTCGGCTGGAAAATCCCTGCACACGCTCTGTGCGTTCTCGTTAACACGTTCACCGTCAGATCTGTGCGTGAGTCCTAACAGACTCACGAATTTACACACAGTCTGCGTTCAGTCATTCTATCGGCGTGATCGATGCCTGAATGGTAATTTAATCTTAATAAAATGTAACTTAAACCTCGTTGGGAAGGTCCAAAGCTGTACAAAGCGATAGATAGAAAATTTTCTAAGGTAAATCGCCCATAAATGTCCCGTGGTTCTGATTTTCCCTTAACAAGTTGACTGCCAGACCAAACTCCTCAAAAATTAAAAGGAAAATTAAATTACTGTCATACCAAGACTGTACAATTTTTTATGAGATCAAAACTGTCATTCGTGAACCATACGAATTAAAATTTGTGTTAGTAATTATTTTTGTAGTCGCATTAAAATTCATGAATCCTACTCGAATTTATTTTCTTTAAAATTACAGCTTGAAAATTGTTTTAGTCTCAAAGTAAAAAGTCTTGTCACTCATGTATGGATGACGCGGTAGTCAAAGTGTTAAAGTTGAAAACTTGAATTTTGTCTATGGAACGAGATTCTTAGACCAGTGGGAGGCGAGTGATCGCCACTTTAACGCGTTCAAATAACGAAATTTCCCGTGAAAACGAACGCGGACGGAAAGTTGAAACGGAAGGGGGAGCGAGGGAGGTTGGGCCAGCGGACGAGCACACGAATTTTTCCTATTTACGCGGTGACGTGGGCCAAAAATGCAATCGTCGGTGCGGCGCCACGCGATGCAATTACCGGGGGAATTCTAGGCACGCGGAGTTTGATACCGTCCGGGCCGCGCGCCGCAGATACGCCGTGCCTTTGCACGAAAACAACCCTTCTGTCCCTAGCCGGATGGCCGTCCCTCGATGGGAGGAGGCGCGACTGAAATTCCAGCCGGATACGAGGCCCCCCGAAAAGCGGCTGTCTCCGCGAGAACGTTCCCTGTGTGTACATATCTCGGCCGCCCTTCGCTCGGTTATCATCGCTGGCTGTCGATCAATCCGATAACCGGATTAAGGGATCCACCGCCAATCAATGTGACTCGAATGTCGGTTAAGAACCGGTGTAACGGTACACTGTCGAAGGATGGTCGATTTCCTGATTCGGCGGCTGCACCAATCGGTAAGACGAGACGCGTTGCGCTCCGAACAAAATCAATTCGCTATGAAAGCCGTGCAACTGAAATCTTACCTTGTTAACCTCCTACAATCGCGCCCATATCACTGTTCAAACAGTAGCTCTCTCTTCGAAACATAGTAATACGCGTAGGTGTATAGCATACGAAAGAGAAGACACGTGTCAAAATAGAACTTTCTTTAAATACATTAACGGGCAAGTAATGTCCAATTGCAAAACCAATATACCTCCTTCAAGAGTCGTTAAGAAAATCATGATATAAGCAGCTTCCGACTGTTTATATTTTGTTCTGCCTATCTATACGTTTTATTAAAAATATATTTAAATCAGTCTATCGCAATTACGTCTCCACCTTACTGTATAACAACAAGCACATGATAAAAATGATATACAATATAAGCAAATATAAATCTTACGTTAACAGTCACGAGACAAATAGCAGAATTTCTTTGTCATCTCGAATAACGATTTACGCTCGTACGTACTGGTTAAAATTAAATAAAGAATATTCAGTCCTTGGCTACCTGGGCAAGCGTGCTACAGGGTGGGCGGAAGTGTTTAACCGTCTGAGGAATTTCGCTAGTTTCATCGGTTGCCGAATTTCCCCAGTTTGAACGACGTTCCCGGACGACAGTTTGGTAGGAGAAGCTTAGATTAAGGATCTTTTAAGAGACTCGAGTCACTCGCCGGAGAGTCACCGAGATTCAGGTATTCGAAACCCATTATGAAACACGTGGGTTTCCAACCGGTGTGGTCCTGAGGTAACATACTTTAGTCAATTGAAATTCCTTGAGAGTTCGGTTAAGTCGGGGGCAGTCAACGAGGAACCGCGGGCCCTTCTAGAGGAATTCGTTATTCGAGAGCAACGGGGCTCTTAATTTGTTGTCCCCTAGAAACAAAGGGCTCCTCTTGGATAGCGAGGCGTAGGGCTTTGTCGTATTAAGGTCCATCAGTTTTAATTGCAATTAAACTCGATTATTGTTTTCCCAAAATATTTCGGTCTGTCATTCGATCCACTCGACGCGCTACAAAAGGTTCTGCTACGCATGCAAGACTGCGCTCGATAATAGCGACAAAACGTTATCGCGGCCGAAACAACGGAAAAACTTGCAAAAACAACGGGAAATAAAACGTGTAGCTCCAAACGTTCGATAGTGTATCTGAACCGAACAAAAAATATTGTCTAGCAGCGTTCGGCGTATAAAATAAATCTGAACGCGATATTATGATCATGTCTCAAAGAAATCGTGCTTTGACTGCAAAACCTGGTCAATATCGTTCTTATAAAAATGCAATGGAAACTATAAAAAGTTGAATTCTCATAATTGGTGACACCTTCACACGCTAGACCTTGTTTTAAGCTTTCAACCACCGATTCGTGGCTCGTTCGAGTTTAACCAGTCACGACAAAGAATTCTTTCTAACTCTTTTCGATGTTTAAGCCAGGAATATCACTGGAAAATTTGCGGGAACAAGATCGATCGTATAGGTGGAAATTGCGGGTGGTGGTGCAACACGGCGAGAGCAGTCAAGTTTTTTCTGTTTTCGGTTCACATCGCGTGGAAGGTGTCCAGCTCGACGGCTGAAACGGATGCTTCCGCTGGGTCGCCGTGAATAATTCATGGGGAGGTCGGCACGAGAGTAGCCTTCTATAAATAAAGCGACGTACTGCGTTTTCTGTCGCGCGTTATTGTTGCTTCATCGATTAATCGTCTGCGAGCATCATCGACTCGTTTCGGTCGATTTCAATCGGATCGCGTGCAGTCTCTGATGATGTTTCTATTTCCGACGATCGCGCGAGAACAATGTTTCCATCGTAGTCAGCGATTCCCAACCTTTTCTGACTTTTCTTACTCTCGATATAAATATTCTTTAACGATCTATTTACGGAATTTATAACTCGAGAACTCGCTCTATTCGATTTTGCAAAACCATCGTTGTAGAAAATTAAGCGTAACGAACCGTGCCGGCAGAGGAGATTCGATTCGAATTTTGTTCGGCCGGATCGACGATCGAGTTTCCATTTTCGGACAAATTCGATGGAACGAAGGGTAATGAGAGGAGAGGAACGAAATTATTAAATACGTACCGGAGCGGGTGCGTCGATGTCAGAAATAACGAGACACTCGTGTAACTCTAGCCCCGCGGTCTGGAACAGTCTTCAAGAACAATGAACGCAATAACGGTCGGGTAGACGGTTTTCGAGTTTCGCGGTCGTGGTCGCTTTAATGAAGAACTCGAGGAAGAAGTATTCTCGTAGCCCGGAGATTCAACAACGGACGACGTAATATTTATATCGCGGGCGGAAAAAAGGTCCAAGCGTCGCCTCGCGGCATTCCTTCGTCCCTCTGGCTCCATTTCCTCCTCCTCCCCGGGGGCTCTTGGTTAAAATGTTTTCCGACGCGGGACGAGGAAATAGCGCGAACAGACGCGAAAAAAATAATGTAACACCAGCCCCGGGTCTCGCGACCGGCGTAATCCAAATGGGAAGTTAAAAGGTGGTTGTTCGCCGTTTCCTAGCCATCTTGTTATACGGTCGCGGTCGCGACCACGTTTCAAATCCTCTTATTCGACGAAAAGAGGACGAAAAAGAAGAGTCACGGGGGAAGAAAAAGAATGGCACTGGTCGGCGGGAGGGGACGAGCGAAACAGGCGGACGCGGTAGACGGTCGGAGAGAAGAAAGAAGGGCCCTAATAAGAATGCCAATCGCAATAAAGAAGGCTTTGCATTTGATAAGCATCGTAAAAAAGCGCCGCGTAAGGTCATTACGTACACATATACGTATCCGCGAACTGCAACAGCCTACGCCTCCCTGTTCCAGCCTTTCGAAATACCTCGTTTGCCGTAGCTCATCCCGACCAACGGTGATCCTGGCTGCGATCGAGTCGCGGGGCTGCCTTTGAAAGATCACTGCGGGGACCCTCTATATCGCTGACTATCGGGAGCGTGCTGGTATCGACCCATTGAGAGAGCTGTCGTAAAAAATCCGCGGCGATAAGCTGTCTTTTTTAGGACGCCTCGCCGGATTGAAAACGAGCATCCACGCTGCTCGATCCTCGTATAATCCGTTGGTTTATTCTACGGACTTAATCTTTGGCAAATTGAGGAAAATTGCGATTCCTCCGCGGTATTGCGGTGCTCGTAAAACGTTCGAGAATTTCGTAATATTTTTAACCCTTAAGTGGATTATTGGGGTCTTCCGCAAGTTTAAACTAATAATTATTTAAACTTATCTAATCTTCTAATTGGTACATTATTTTTTAAATGCTTAAAATGTAAATCTCAATCGAATGAAACTTTTACCAACGAGCGATCGCTGTCACGTTCGAAAAAGTAACGTCTTTTCCGTGCGTCCTATTAGTAATCCCAACAATAGGACCAGGACGCGACGAAATGGGTGGAACGTGATTTTTCATCCCCGCTGTCAAACCGTAGAAACTATTTGCCAACGAGGAACGATCGTACGAGCACACCTGTCCACGAGAAAGTATCCTGGTCCTGGGAAGGATTCGATCGCGGCTGTCCAAAGTCAACGATACCGAACAGAAGCGTCGCGCTCGAAGCAGGGGGGGGGGGGCGAAGACTGGAAAAACAGCCCGCTAAAATGATGAAGGATCGGCCGGTGAAGATGTCATGTCGGACAACAATCGCGACGCAAAACTGGAAAACGGGCACAATGGAGTCGGAGGACGATTCATTCGCGCAACCATAGTCCAGACAGACAGCTGGACGCCCCGCAGGGATGAAACAGGAAGCCATTGTCGCCCTCGATCCTCGAAACGTGGCAGCCGTTTGCTTTTTTCCTCCGTTCTATTTTTCTTTTTTTCCTTTTTTTTTTTCTTCTTTTTTTTTTTTATACTTTCCAACCAGAGACGCGTACGTGTGTATCGGGCGTGCATGCGTGCGTGCGTTGCCGTTGCACGTCGCGTGCAAATGTTGCCTTTTGAGCGATGCCGGCGCGCACCGAAAAGTAATTACTCCGCACGCGACCGCGCATAGAATCGTTGCTGATATATGGCTACACGGCCAGCTGGAATAACATTGTCCCTGAATATATTCGGCGAGTCCGCGAAACTGCCACTCCGTATGTCGCTATTAAAACCGGATGCGGGGATATTACGCGGCGCGCGACGCGTTAACAGCCCGAAACCGCACACCACTCTCTCTTCGTTCCCAGATTCCCGTAATTAACTGAGAGTGGCGGCCATTTCGAATATTAGATTCGAAGCGGAAGAGTTCCACGACGAAGCACTTCACTCGAGGCATTCACCGATCTCCCGGAAACGAAACTTTGTTTATCGATTTATTTTCTTCGACGTCCAGTCGGGACAATTAATTTCTCTGAACGGCGTTAAACGAATTCACAGTTAGGAAGACGTTGAACTCGGTTGGGGTTTTCGTCCAATCACCGAAATTAAGCTGTATCTAGGAGCCTCCGAGACCCGACTGGGACCATCATTTCCGACAAAATAACCATAGGCGGTCGATGTTGCTCAACGCACGCGGACAGAAAAAGAGGAAAGAGTCCGTACGGCGTAGCGCGGCAGCGTTAACGCGAACACGTCCGACGCTTAGCGTTAATTAGCGGCCTAATGAACGCAGTCGAAATGAAACCGGGAGTCATTCGGTGAGGTGAGAACGCTAGAACCGGAAACAGGCTCTCGAGGCGTATTCTCTCGCCTTTCACGGACGACAGCCGGCCCGAGGAGAGGTCAGAGAAAGAAGAGGACAGTTGTTTCACCGCGTTGGACCGGTAACGTGTTCGGGGACACTCCTTTTTGCTAATAGCATGCACGCGACCATCCGGACCACACGTGCGCAATAATGGGTAACGCGTGGGTGTGTGTCGGTGCCAGCATAGTCGACCGACCGTGGCCAAGGGGTCTGCGCTATCCAACTTTCCGTCGTTCCATCTGCTCCTTGTTACCCGCGGTTATTAATTAGCTCTGCTCGATGCATCGCGTCGTCCGACACGGCGTCGTTGCAGAACGATACGCAAAGGTGCGTGGTTACACGGAATATTAGGGATGGAACGGACCCGTAAAGATTGCGACAAATTCAACGGAACAATACTCTTTGTCTATTCTATGAATCGTAGAGATTGTCACCTGGGCAGTTTATTTTGCGATCCGTTCGTTTTTATTATTTCAGAAGGATGTATAGAGTCTCCAGACTTTGTATTTCACGAATACAAGGAATGATTCTTAAAACGAGCTTGTGAATCGTAAGTTGAAACACTTGGTGCCAGTGAGGCGTGAAGGCTGGTGTCGAATTTCGCTTCCGCTGTACGAAAGATGAATTTGCCAACCCCAAAGCGACGTTCATTTTAAGAATCATTATTGTAGTTAATTTCTACAGGATCATCGTGTTTCTCTTTTCTTATTATTACAGGTGGATTACTTGTTGGTTTTAAGGAGAATAAATTGACTCAGATTCATATGTATCGATATATTTTGCAAGATTTAGAACATGAGGTTTCACATACATGCATAGCGAATACTCTAGAAATATGTACCTAGTACCAAACAGTCACAGATCTCGTATAACTACATAGAACATTACTAACCGAAAATCCATCAAATTTCATAGGAATAATTTTCGAAGCTTGCGAACCAACTTCGTACGACCGTCGTGATTTCTCGTGTCATGTTCCCGTACAAAGGATCGTAATATCCGCGTGGATATTCGTGGGTCCGTGAACAGCAGGCCCGAAGACGTGTAAAAGGTGTCGGATCGCGGGGCGCGTCTCGCGTGATCCGACAATCGCGCAATTGTAAACCGTGGATCTTTGGAGGAGCAAGACCCGATGCCAGGAGTATCGCAAACGGTCGTTCTTCGCGTGTTCTTTACGCCGTGCGTCCTCTCGACACGAGATAAAACGCGTCGGGGCGCTGCTCGAGGGCGGTTCGAGGGCGATTGTTATTAGCCCGGCGCTGCCGCTTCAAAGGGACTGCTCTCGCGTGATCGTCCTTTCTGCAATCTGTTTGCAGTTCGGCTGTGATTGTTGGCGGCGTTTGTAGACGGTTTCGTGTTTCGTTGAAATTAGTTGATCGTACGCGAGCGTCGTCGAACGTCTACTCGACGAGCAAAAAACAGCGTAGAGCAACGTCCTTAACGGTCGCCAGAATATTAAAAATTTTTTATTTAATCGTAGGAGGGTCGTCCAAAAGTATCTCGCGAGACGCGAGTTGGGTCGTTAGAGTCGTCGTCCAGGGATTCTCCGTGCTCTCTGAAAACTTTCCCAACATGTGTTTTCGACTATTACGAACATAGTTCTGTTCGACGTTACCGCAGGTACCGGTGATACCAGGGGGGTGGAAAAAAGTTTCCTCGCGAAGAGTCCTTTGCATGGAACCTGGCAACTTCCGTCGCGATCCGCCCGGACAAAGTTCTCCGCGTTCAACTTTCCCGAATGGCCAACGCCAACAACTCCTTTGGCCCGATCGTAAACCGAGAGATCTGAGGCGCAGCGTCGCGGAACGGAATTGCCAAACAGCACGAAGATTCCGCGAAAGTTAGGGGCTCGAGTCCGCGAACCGATCTACGGTGTCAAAACGCTTGTCGGCGACGGTCTGCTGGTTGTGGATCCCGTGGACTTTCGGGGCCCAGTTTGTTCTGGCTGATCGTCTCGGCGAATCCTTGCGAACGCTGCTGCTGGCAGCCCGGCAGCGTCAGGCTTGCCCGCTGAAATGTAAATACAGGTAGGCCAATCAGCCTGATTGGTCCCATTCGCTCGAATGCTTGTCATTCACCGGCGCATATAGCACGCCGTAAGGCAACGGTGGCTGGTTATGTGCTCTTGGATCGGCCCATTGTTCGCACGGATACGCGCCATTTGTATACGTGCATTCGTATGCGACCGCGTACGCGAGTACCGGTTATGCAGGCGTCGAACGATCCGCGTATCGCTCTCGATATCGTTGAATCGATAATTTTCCACGAAATGCCAAATACCCGTGTATCTACTTTGCCTCGAGTTCCTTTTCTACTAGGAACTTCGTGTTGTTATAGAGTAAGGTGTAGAGCGTAATGTTTTTAATAAAACGTACAGATAGGCAGACCAAAAACAGAAAGCAATAACAGAAACACACGAGATATAAACAGTCGAGAGCTGCTTATATCATGGATGCCACGAAGTTTGTTACTTATTATATTTATATTAATTTATGTAATAATTTTTTTTAGAATCGATCAAATATAGAAATAATTGGGTTACAAATGGAATTAGATTGTAGATGTTTGTCAATGGAATTTTTATGGAAATGTTGCGAACTTAAAGAATGTGTTGCAGCACGCGGTCGCCAGTTGCAAAGTAAATACCTGCCAAAACTATATTGTGAATATTATAAAATATTATACATGCTTAATACAATATATGTATATGTATACAATAAGATTTATTTAACCATACTTTGGAACCAACAATTTATAAAATGGCATACGTTTAAGAATCACTGTCTCAGTAAATAAGTATCTGTATAGAGAGGGGAATCAAGTTATAAAAGTGGCTGATTGCTTTCACGAAATGGTGGCTGCCTAGCGTTCGCTGGCCCGCGATACACGGCGGGCAGCGTTAAGAAGACGCCTAGAGAAATCGATTCGCGTTCGGAGGCTTGGTTTCGTAGGCGAGCGTTTTCTGCGTACTCAGGAAGTTCCCTAAGCCGGTTCGTGTACGCGGCCGGGTCCGTTCAATTTGTACGGTCGTTAGACGGTATGGACGAGAATCGTTCGGGTACGTGGAAACGCGCCGACGCGACGATTCCTCGTGCTGATCCCCCGTGACGGGAATCGTTGCGTGCCGTTCCCTCATTGTTATGGCAATGAGCGTTCCCGCCGGTATCTTCCAATTTTAGAACGCGCCCTGCAAATTGTCTTCCTAATCGCAACGCGCGTTCCGTTCGCTCGATTACCTGGAAACGTTATTTACGAAATCGTCCGCGTATCGTCGCGATGAAATTTCACCGTGCTCCGTCTCGACGAGGGTGGGTGGTTCTCGATCCGTCGCCCCCAGGTTCCTCGGAACGAATTAAGTATAATCGAACCCGAACTTCGTTCGCAATTACGCCTCGACTTCCCTTGGCTTCTCGGTTTCGCGTTTTTCCCTTAAGAAAATCGCGACGACGGGAACCGCCGCGCGAAAAACCGAACCGGGGGATCAAGGACCGCGACAACGTCGTCCATTCTCGGAGATAACGCATTCTTTCGCGAGCTTGTTTACAAGAAAGTCCAAATCCGGTGGAAATTCAAGGAAGAGGAAAGAAACCGAGAGCTCCACTCGAGAAGATGAAGCGTCGTGTCCTCTTTTCTTAAGTACCAGCCGCTCCCGGTGGCTCCGTCCTCTTCTCCGTCGTTTGCTACCCCGTCGACCGGGCGTTCTTTCCGTTCAGACCACGGACGGGCAAGCGTGCACGCGCGAGAGAAAGAGTATGCGCATCGGCAAGAACACCAAGTGCATCGGTTGTTATGGGCCGCGCTTCTCTAATCTGGTTTAACTTGTTTACCGGGGTCCTCGATAAAGGGGCAACGCGATTCGCGGGTAGCTCGGCCGGGCCGCCTGAAATCTGACTTGGAATTTATTATGCCGGTAAATATAACCGGTGGGAGGACCCGGCCAGGCGCTGGAAAGCCTGACGGAAGGGATGGAGAACGACGAAAGGAGGAGAAACCGCAATATTCTCGTGCGGGCATTCCTAACCGTGGCTGCTGGCGGCACGGTTTTTCGAACGCCCCGTGGAAGTCTCGAACGAGCAGCTGGTGTTTTTACGACCGTGCACGGTATCGGTTATAAACCGACGTTGTCCTAAAACCATTTGTCCCGCGGCGTTACGGTGAGTCGTTTCAAAAAATTTCCAAGATATCGACCACCGTATATTCCCCGTCAGGCTATCGGACTTTTCTCAACTTTCGACGTTTTACGTTGTCAGATAAGCGCAAGAACGTTCGGCCGCACCCGAGATAATAGAAATATGTACCTTTCTCGCGAGTACTCGACCCACCGTTGAATATCCTGGCGTCTAAGGCATGCTCTGCTAGGATCGCCTCGCTAACGAGTCTCTCCTCGCGCTGTCACAGAGTTTTACCTTAATATAAACATTTTCTGATCTCGATACCGCGCGAGAAAAATGAAAGTTGCACGTCGGTTGTGCATCGTACGCGTAATCGGGGGAAAGCGACGGGGTAAACGACCCGTGTCTGGTATCAGCGGTTACGCGATGCACGACAATGACGACGGCGACAACGAACAGACGACGTCGGTTTTAGCATCGCCTCAGCGTTGCAAGGATCCGCTTTAACGAGGTTGCTCGAGGGGGTTCATTGAGACGCCGGCTGGTTTGGTAACCATGTGACACATCCTCCCACCCTGTGTCCGCGGCGTGCATTTTCCTCTTCGTTTTATTATTCGCCTCTTACTCCCTTCTGTCGGTGGGTCGTTCTCTCGTCGCGTTGCCGTTACCACCGTCTAACCTTTATTTTCTTCTTCCCCGAATTCTCGGCATTATTCAACGGGCGCACGTCTCTCATTGAGGATGCACGCACGTACCGACTACCTGCTACGACGACGAAGACGAGCAGGACGACGGTCCCCGTAGTCGCTCGAAATCCGCGATAAAAACGTCTCGTCTTCTGCAGCCGGTTCTACGCACAGAGATCGCTTCGTCTCTCCCTTCGGAACGGTTCGAATATCTGCATCGCAATGAGCCACGGGGATCGTTCGTTTTTTCTTCTCTAGCTAACCCGCCTCGACGTTTTGTCATTACGCTTTTTCTCCTGATCGAACGTGGACTCGTTGCTGCAGGTGATGCCCGGGCCGACGTTTATCGAAAAATTCAATTTAACTTCGAGCATATGGAACCTACGGAACCCAGCTCTCTCTTCTTGCGATCGAATCGGCCACGCCAGATTTTATGCAGAAGAGCCTCGGCCGGAACTTTGTTCTTCGAACGGTTCGAACTACGTCGGGGTACGAAATGGATTTTTAAATACTCTCGCGGAACTCGAAATGTAATTAGTAGACTGCAGATGTTTAGGCAAATACATATATTTCTAGGAAATAGGTAATAAGAAATTTATTTCATCGTTAGAGCAACTTAAATATATATTTTTCATTCTGCATGTTTTGTATAGTTTTTATAAAAACATATGTCGTACATGTTTTTTTTTTCATAAAATTAGTCACTAGTATGCGATAGTCATGGCAGAAATGACAACATAGCTATTTAAACAGTTCATAGATGCTACGAATAGTATTAATAAGTAATGAAGTATTCTTGGCAAATAGGTTGGCAGATATTGAATTTTTCAGTTTTGCGGTAAGATTATCGATAAACAAATCTAAGAATTCCGCTCCAATAGCGGAGTACAAAACGACAGAAGCTCCGTAAGCTCCGAAAGTCTCTCGATGGAGAGAATGGCTTCAATTGATTTTGTCTCGACCGTACCGAAGCTGTGCTAATTTCTTCAAAATTCGCGGAACTTCCCGACGAATTTTAATCGTGCGTCGAGGTAACACGCGAGCAAATAAATTCGTATCTTCCGGTTGCGTTGCGCAGGTTCCAAGCTCGTTAAAAGCTAGCGTTACGCATGCGTTATTATAAATTTTATAGACGCGGTTCTCGTAACTTGGCGCGATTCACTCGTCGACGCTAAATCCCGATTACACGGTCGGCGTTACTAATTGCACGTATCACATTATAAACTTTAATCGCTTTAATTACTTATTGCATGTAATTAAGCGTTTATTGCTGTTGCTTCTCGCGCCGGCCGTTCGATGATTCTGGCTCAGTGATGCGCTCAACTCCCACCCCTTGGACTGTTCGCGTCGGCCACTAATGAAAGTTTGAATCGCAATTTTACCAAATTAAAGCCAGACTAATTGTCAACGTTATTTCGAGGCGCAGGCGATCGCTATTTTAATTATTCTTGGGCCGCGATACGTTTCGTGATCCAATCTAAACGTTCATTAGCCAATTCGAACGGGCGAGCGTACGAACGGACACGCCCCCCCTTTTTCGTCCACCGTGCAAAGAGCGAGCGAATTTAATCTACAAACGAATATAGAAGATGCGAGTGCCCCGATAATCGAACGATCGCTCGTTCGATATTAAACTTTGTCTGTTCGAACGGAGATCGGTAGAGTGCTCGAATATTAGGATACGAAACGGTGCACGCTGCACTTCGAGAAGCAAGTCGAACCGAAAGAAATTGCCGGGCGGAAAATTTTGAAACAAAACTTGTTACCACTGTACGTTCAACTTTTCTATTCGACCCTTCGTAGACCCACTGGGTCTTCAAAGAAACAATCGACTTTTGGTAATTGAATTCCAGGGCTCTAGCCGAGGACTCGGAAATTCGAATATTGCAAAACTTGCGAAAAGTTTAATACTTGTTTTTAAAATACGATTCTGAAAGATTGTTTCCAATACACTTTCGGTGTCCAGCTATCTTTTCTCTCGTTATAGTAGTTTAACGTATTCCAATATCGTTTTACGCCATTAACGCTTTAAACAGAGTCCCGATATCGAAGAGAATTTTAATTACGGAATAATAACGACGATGAGTCTGTAATTAAGATGATTGTCGCGAACCTGGGGGGTCGTAATTATTTTTTTATCTCTGTTATTATACGCTGTACGCGATCGAGGAGGTAGGATCTACGTCTTGCGACCCAGAAATAAAGTCACGCGCGAATTTACCAGGCGTTGGCCTAACGATCGAGCCGCGACGAATGCTCGCACGCGTCCCGTCATTCTTCGCCTCCCCCTTGGCCCGTTCTTTATGGGGTGGCGCGCGATGTAATGAGCTCCAGAACTCGGTCGTCCTTTTCTCATTAAAACGCCAAAGGACGTCTTATTGTACGTCGCATTATCGTCATTATCGTCGGTCGGATCGCGAGGTTGCGACTCGATGGGGCGGACCGAGACGCGCCGCAGACGATTCCGACGCTAAACATTTTAATTATTAATAAATCGGTCCGTACCCACCGCGATACCGATCGACGTCGACAGGGAAACGAGACACCCCATCGCGGAGAGAAATTTCGTAACGTTAATTCCACGAGCTCGTCCTGAATCTCGTTTATTCCCGCGGAAAGTTTGGAGAATTAAATATTCCCGGTAGTCGGTTCGCGTACGAGTAGTTGGCTCGAAAAACTCCGGACGCTAATTACGGTATTTGGTTTTTCTGTTGCAGGTGAGCGGAGATAAATTTCGCGAGGAGCAACTTCGTACGGAAACTGCCCGCTCGCGATCGTCGTAACGGTAAGCTTATATACCGGTTACCGAATCCTGTTAGCAACGGTCCACGGACGATTTTGCTCCGCTTTTCCCCGCATTTTCCGAAACGCTTTTTCCGCGAGCACGCAGAGATTCCAACGGGATCAAATGAAACAGCGCTTAACGCGTTTACCCGAGAAACAAAGGCCCGGTAATTTCGAAATGAAGCTCGTTTCGCGTTTCTATCTCTTGTTTTTTTCTTTCGCTCGTTCTATTTTTCTGTCGCATCTCTGTCTGCCTCGACGTGTACACGATCGCGGGCGTGTTTGATCGCGGAGGAAGGATCTCCAGTAGAAAACTGCTCCAGCCTCGACGCGCTCGGACTCCCGGAGGGATCCCTCTTTTCCTACGAAGTACATAAACTGTTTTCTTAGGCACTCGGAGCTCTTCAAAAATTCCTAAATATTTACTCGAGCGAAGGACCCCCAGACGGACGACACTTAAACGGTATTCCACGGGCACGGTACACGAAGATGGGCTTAAGCTCGCTGAAGGACGGATTAGAGCCACTCGTGCACATCTCCGTTTTACTCTCCTCCTCTTTTTCTCCCTGTTCTTCTCCCTATCCCTGTGTCCCTTCTACCCCTCTCTCCCCACGTTTGGATCTCTTTTTCTCAAATTTCCGCTTCTCCGACTCACGTGCACGCTGTATTTGCACTAAGGGAGACGATCGTTCTTTGAATCGCGAACGCGTCCCGACTTTCCCGATTTTACATCGGGAAACGATAAAGCGCGCCAAATCGTCCGTAAGAATTGGAAATTTTTCCACCGCGAGCACGTCGCGCAAACACGACGGATTCCACGGGAACAATTACGATACTTCGTGTTCTTTTGCTCGGCGCAAAACATAAACCGTCGGCGATCTATTAAATTAGAGCCAGGCCTTGTCCCCTTTCACGAATACCGCACTGTCAACCCCGTTTCCACCGGGGTCAAATTAATTACCGCGTCCTCCTTACCTCGAATCGCGAAAGAAAAATATATTTCGTGCGCCGCCGTGTCCCCTGGTCGCACGAAATTGTTCCGTAATCGCTGGTTCGCCTTATCCGCGACCGTGAATGCTCGTAACAGAGAACACCTGGCGTCCTTTCGTGATGGAAGAATTCACGAAACACCGTCATCGATCGGAGAAAGTAGGGTAATATGCAAATACGCTTGCACAATTTTCGAAAATTTGTCGAGCAATGATTTAAAGAACAATCTCTGTAGAATTTACAGTGGAAGATTTAAACGACACACATTCGAGGGTTTTATTTGATTTCGAGAGCAACGGAGTCAGTGTAATATTAGACTATATAAAGTTGACTGACATGTAGTCCATGGAGCTAAAATAAATTTGAATAAGATTCATAAATTTTACGAAAATAAGTACTAAGACAAATTTTCAATTTTTTGTCTGTCAGTCAACGTGTTAACAATGGCGTGGACGAATAGGTCGCGGTTGAAACAGCAGCGAAAGAATTCCTCGAACCGAAGGTTTTCGATAGTTGGACGACGAAGAGACTCGTTCCTGTACCAGGACTCGACTCCTCAGTTTCCAACGACTTTTTTTCCAGTCGGTTTCAGGCCTCGTGCCGATGCAAAAGCATTCCCTTGTTCGAAGTTCCCGCGTCTCCACCTACCAGTCGCCTCGTCCCCTACGCCCCTTGTCGGATCTGCGATTTCCGTCTGAGAGCTTCGAAAACTTTCGACGGCGGTCGGAATACCGGACTGCATTAAACATGAATAAACGATTTATGAGGACGAAATCGCTGCGGGTGTTTCAGGGTGGAAGGGGAGCGTCCTAACAAAACGAGGTCGACCAGATACCATCGAGTTCTCTTTCGATCCTTCTTTCTTTTTAGGATAACTTGCACGCGATTGCGGTCCAGCCTCGTTGTTCCTCGATAATTAATCGCCTTCGTGGTACACGTGTACGGACCAGTTCGAAGCTATCTTCTTTGTCATCGCGGCGAATAATAACTCTTCGATAATCGATAGGTGCTTGTCGATCGAACGGATACACTTGTCACGCTGGTGCAAATAACGAATTAAGCCCCCGCGGCCATTAAATCTTTCGCGAGAGACGGGCCAGCCAGCAAGATACTGTTAGTTTATCAAGCTCAGGCGAATATTTACATTCTGACCGCATGTGAGTAATCAATTGATCTTTTTAGAACCGTATTATTTACAAAATATTCAAATATTTGCATCACTGTTTTCTGCGACTCGTCTTTCGAACCAAAATGTTTGATTTCGCGGGTTAGTCCCTCGGTACGTCCCTTCAAGAAATCATCGAGATACCCAAGTTGGTCGGGTCTCCCGGCGGAACCCAAGTTTTCGGCCAGAGAATACTCGGGCGCAGCGTTATCGGCTAGAAAACAGATAACGAGGGAATTATTCCTCTTTACGACATCTCTATCGCGGGTCGAGACTTAACGCGGCATCGTTTCGCGAGTTCGGAAAGTTTGCTTTCCCGCGGTTCGCCGCCAGCTAATTTGCAAGCGTCAGCTGCGTGTTTCTGCGACTATCCGCGAGTTTCTACGCGCCGTTCGCCCTGTCGGCGGACGGGATTAAAAACGAACAACGCGAAACAATATTTCGAGTGTATCGAAGTTTCTTCCTCCGCACGGTACGTTGCTTCCTAGCGGCAAACACCGTCCTCCGTTCCCTTTAGATTAGCGGTTTCCAGACTTTCCGGAAGGCGCCTTTACAGGGAGGGGGAAAAAAAGTTTCTTTACCCGAGATAAAAACGTTTGCATAATAGTCGCGAGCCACGGAACTTCTCAAAGACTTCTAGGACGAAAAGGGGACCAAAAAAATTTAAGGAAGAAGCACTAGCATTAGTTGTATGGTAAATTATTTAAATCGCGTGTCTATTGTATCTTTCACGATCGAATTGACAGAATATGCGGTACATTTGGGAATTTTTAGCGAAGACTTCTCGAACGAATTGATTATTGAAATAAATATCGTTCGTAACAAAGCATAAAGATCGCTGCACACGGCAGTAAACGTGTTAAAAATTTCACACCCCGAGACTGCACCGCCAGACGCTGTCGCGACGACGATGGTTATTGCACCGGGACGGAATCTTCGACATCGGTCGCATCGATGCCCATGTCGTGTAATCTAATTATCGCATTCATGACGCGAAGTAACGACCGCTCGTAAATGCGAGTGAAATAAGGACGCGTTATGAGAATAGCGGCGCGGCTATCTCGGTGACATGACCGACCCGCGTGTTTCTCGCGCAAATGCAAAAGAACACCGACGACCGGTCCAGTCATTAATTCCTCTCTCTCGGCGAGATCTTTTATTACGGCGTTGCTTTTCCCAGCAAATGAAACAGCGAGGTACGAGTACTCGAGTTTTTCTTTTCACCGCGAAAACACGCACGAACGTTCGACGCAGTCGGTGTTGGCCATTAGGCGAACGTTAATTGCTCGGCGGATTTAATTAGGCAATAAAAGAGCAATCGAGGGCCTCGTAGTCGTTGATTAATTGACCAAAGAACGGGAAGCTATTAATCGATAATTAATTTGCGTCAGAGGCTAATGCGCCACCGGTCGTCCTGAGGGAACGGTGAAATAAAACGACGTTCTACCTCGGTTAGAATATCACTTCGACGCCGCCTCGTCAGCAGTACGCATTGTTCTCGATATCCGTTCCCAATGGAGTGTCGAGACTCCATCCAATTCCTGCGGCTCTCCATTCCGTCTGGACCACTCGCAGCCTCGGCCTCGTCGCTGCAGATTCCTCGGCCAATCGTGCTCTCGTTAATGCACCGTCTCTGAACCGACCGTCGTTGAAAGCTGCATAGACGGATGGGTCGGGGAAAACCAGCCTCGAACGGATTCCGATGCTCGTGTTTCGCGTGCAAAGAGGAACCACCGTACCGGGAAAGAGTTTTCCAATTTTCGTCCGGCAACGGTCGCGTGACTTTTACCTACGTTTCGTTCCTCGACTTCGAAACTCACGATAACTTTCTTAAAAAATATTTTAAACGTTCTTCAGGGAGAATTAAATTTTGTTAAACTAATTGGAGATTCGTACGGTAAAATATAATAATTGGTCAACTTTAGGCTGATATAATAATTGCTTTAAGCCGTGGCCACATTGAGAGCGGCAAACCGAATACCAGCGAAGTGACAAAAAAAAAATGAAACCTATAAGATTTATATAAAGTAGACCTAATTACTGGCTGGAACATTCGGTATTTTTCACGGTAGAAACCGTCTGGAAATGAAATAATTAAACTGTGTAAACATAGTATTGATGCTATCTAAATTCACGAAGAAAGTGTGCATCGGAGATGTAAGTTTACCGGAGGTGTCTGGGCATCGATCGCGTCCTCGGCGGTATCCCGTTGAACGACGATCCCACCGCTGGCAATCTGCACGGAAAAGGTGGAAAAGCGAAGTGCTCTCGAGAGCCATTGACACGCATCCACCGGTTGATTATCTCCTCTTGGTCCGCGCGAGCCGGCAAATGGCAAGACGAGAACTCGGATGATGGGGGTAGGGAACGCGGAATCGTCGATCCATCGACGGAATAGAGAAAAAAGGAAACGAGCGATCGACGAGGAGCGCCTAAGAAGGGAGTAACACGACGTTCGACGAGAAGCAGGAGAGCAACTGGAAGCGGGAAAGGAAACGACGGAGGAAGAAAAAGAAGCGGAAGACGAAAGACAGGGACGCGACGGCACGGCGTTTCGCTCGTTCGGGAACATAAACTGGAACGGCAGACGTGTCGGTATGAAAATTTCAATCGGCCGGGCTAAAGTGTCGGCGTAGCGACTGTCGAGGAGGCGGCAGTCGCCGAAGGTGGAGTGTGGCGACGGTGAAATTCAGGTGGTGGTGGAGAGAAGCCGGGTGTGGGAGAGGCGGAGGCAGAAAACGGGAAGGGTAAAGTGGCTCTGGACCCGTGTATAGGTGTGCAACGGGTGTCTCCGTCTCCCTCTGGCTCGTTACCACCTCGGCTAACGCCGTTCTGCCGTCTCCTCTTCTATCGTGCGAGGCCCTAGCCCCCGGCGAACTGCATAATTCATGGCCCTGCTGCACACCGACCGCCTCCCCAACGGACCCTCTTCCAGAGGGCCGACGCCAGCCAACCCTTCTCCTGGCAGCGCCGCCACCTTCTATGCCTCGACCTCCTCTACCTCCACCTGGCTTTCCAGGGTCAACCTTGCCCCGGCCGCGTTATTGTACGTCACTGCGTGCGACTCGCGAACCACCACGAGGACAAAGTTGGCCCCTGAGCGCGTTCTACGCGGGTCCTCGGGCTCGGGGACGCGGCGCAGAATGTAGGCGAATATTTCGGCTGAATTATGAACGACACCACCCCCCGTAGAGGTAACGGCGACCTAACGAGAGGGACGCCACAGGCGCTTCGACCGCTCTCGATCCTCCCGAAATACCTTCTCTGACAGTGAACAAGATTCGAACGCCGTAGTAATGGATTTTTACGAGTCCGGCACCGAACACGCCTCTACGCAAGGGATGCGTGCCTTCGCGCGGCCCATTGTAGCGCCGTCCACGTCACTTTTTATTTGGCATTGTGCCGTTCCGATTGTATTTCAGCCTGTCCAGAGGCAGACGACCGACCGGAGGCGACCACGAGACTCTGCAGTGCCGAGTCTAAGCTTGGTGTAGTCTATTGTAAAGTTTGAAATATAGATTCAGAGTAGAATAAAATGGTCTTGCGAAGGTACTTGGAAAGTACTCAAGAAAATATCGTTCAAATACCTTTTCTGGACGATACGAAAGGTTGAGAGGGTTCGTGTAACTCTGGATCTAAACAAGAGAACCAGGGGGTAGGTAACTCGTTTATGACCTTTAGGTCAGGCAGATTGCATATTTGAAAAGATTCACAGACACTTGTGGCGCAGGAGGTGCCTAAATTTTTTGGCAAAAAAAAAATTTCAAATCATTCTGAAAAAATTATTTTCGGTTGCGGGGGTTCATTACCATCATTTTTGGTCAATAGACATACCCCAGAAATCTTACGGGTTTTCGAGAAAAAAAATTCTTCACCGAAGATACAATGTCTGACCATGGAAGATGATTCTCCTAAAATTTCGTGCGTATGTTTAAAAAATCATAACTTCTGAACGGATTGGACAATTTTAATGTTTCAAAATGCGAACAACGCGTATGAATGTAAGGTTTACTCGTATATCCCGACTATGGTTACAGCATATATTACAGATCAACTGTCAGTAAGAACAACTCGAGTAAACTTTGTTACAGTTATCGTACGCTTGAGCGAAGTACCTCTCCCAGACCCGTTACTTACAACTCTGATAACGAAGCGAGGGATAGTTATTCCGACTCCAATAACCCCCCGGTAGCCGTCCGTGATCTTCGGATCAAGGAGGTTATAGGCTCCTATAGACCGGGTATTCCTGAGTGCTCCGACGTAAAACAGACACTCACTGCCAAGTCGACGGAAACCAATAACACCGATATCTATCGATTACTCTCCGCGTTCAATCTAGACTTACGTGCTTCACATGCTGCTCGAAATATTTGCACTGTCTATGGAGAGGAGCCTATCGAAGATTCAACGACCCTGAAACGGTTCGCGAATTTCTGAGAGGGTAATTCGAAGATAAGTGACACTCCGCGATTCGGACGATCTTCAGAATGGTAGCTCAAGCATCGTAACTTCGTGATGGTGACAGTCAGGGATCGTTCGTTCCATCGCTTTCGTGACGACCCAACCGTTAGTAGAGGCTAAGTATACCGATGCCTGATATTTAATTAAGAGACTTTGTTGCAGGGGTCTCCATCGAAGAGGAGGGTTCTTTCCCAGGCAACTTCTCGCGTGAAAAAGAGCCCGGTGTATTAAGCCTGTTACTCGCTCGAGAGCTTAATTCTCGAGAGTCGATATCGAGAATAAGAGAATAAGCTTTCGCGAAGTTGCCACGTCGATCGAAAGGTCAGCCTCCTTACTTTTAATACCGTGTTCTCTGGAGAGTCTTGTTCTTCATACCGATTCTTGGAAGGAAAATCCTTTACGAGGTATTATTCTCGGGCTCTCAAAAGTGAAACTCCCGAGTGGTCACCAGGAGGTGGAAGGAATTCCCCTCGACAGGGCAAACCGGCAGAAATTCTCCCCGGTCGATTCTTTCGCTCGGACCTTGGTCCGCCGGAGCCCTTACCGTTTACGAAACTTTCCGAATTTCCATGGCCTCGTCGATCCACCGCCCGGAGAAAAGCGCAAATTGCTCCGCTTTGTCTGCTTAACCGAGACCACTCTCTTTGGCTTCCTCTTGCCGCTCGTCGAAACTTCCAACAGTTGCTGGGAGCGCAAGATGGATCGGTGGACGACGGTGGATGACCAGTCGATGCTTGGAAGCGATTCGTATTCGATATATGCAACTATCCGGACCTGAGTTTTATCCAAGTAGTGTGGTTGTACCGTAGACCGACGAGAAAGTGGCTGTAATGATTCTTAACATTTTGACTGTCACGTCACGCGAAACTAGAAAGATTAATTCTCGAATTGAGATGTCGAGGAAAATAAATTTGGATAGGATTTGCGTATTTTAATGGAGTTTGCAATGGTTTAAAATCAAAATTTTATTCTTGCAGAAAATTGCACGGTTTTCGCCCGGCAGTGGACGTGTTAAAATGAACTCCAGGCATGATTCGTAAATTGAACGCGTCTATTTTATATTCATTTAAATAATCACCACCGTAAGTAATGACGCACGACGGAGAAGAGTTAAGAGCGTTAAATGTTACCTTATCGTTAACGTGTACCATTCGATGAGCCACGGGTGGAAATAATTTTAACTGTGTCGGTTCGCGTGGCTTCTTCTCGTCTCTTATGTGGGTCGGATGACTCTGATTTAGATACCGGGAGGACGTCGTCGTTAAATCTGCGCTTGGTCCCTGTTGGCCAAGTCTCGCCGAGGGTGCGAGAGCCGTTCTGGCTCCGTGAGCACGCGCATACCGATGGAAGACGAAGTGGTCACCCGAAGCTACGCAGACCGCGCTCGAAATTAATACGAAACCGGCTCCAGAACGCGCGCCGCGTCGCGACGCGTCCAGGCGAGTGGAACGAGATGCAGATATCCCCGGAGGCTCGACCCGCGACGCGGTCGTTTTCTCTCGTCCTGCCGGCAGAAGCGTACCGGTTCCAGCATCGAATAAATGGCAGATACTCTGCCATCTTGGGCCCCCATCGGTCGCGTTCGAAGATAAACATCAGCGCCAGCAGCGTTGAGCGCGCTAACAGCACACGGTAGTCAAAGGGAGCCCTCGTAATTAGCCATGCTCGCAGCGGCGTTCCTCTTTTTTTCGCACGCTGGAAACGCCGATGACCACGAGAATGCTTGATCGTGGCCATTTGCGAAACGTCGGTGAACCGATCAAAGGCTCCGGGGCAGAGATGCCAGATTCAGCACCCGGTGCCCTACTCGCACATGCCAGATCACGCGTACGCGAGCTCGTAGAGTTTTGGAAAGTCGACAAAGGCAAATTAACACATGCCCTCTTTCTCGATTATTCCGAAGCTGCCCGAAGCGACTGTTACTGACTGATCCTGATTACTGCTTGCCTCTGCTGGACTCTGTTGACCATCGCTTATATTTCTGACAACCTATAACGATTACTACTGACTTCTGCTAACCACTGTTGGTCTTTGCTGATCTCTGTCAGCGTGTGCTTGTCTCTGCTGAACTTTCCTGGCCTCTGCCGAACGCTACTGACCACTCCAGGTATTTCTGATAATGTATAACGATTAATACTTACTACTCCATGCCCCTACAAGTCTCTGCTTGCCTTTGCAGGTTTCTGCTTGCCTGTGCATGCCTTTGCTGGCCTCTGCTGAACACTGCTGACCACTCCTGATGCTTCTGACATCGTATAACAATTACTACTTGCTACTATTCGCCCCTGCTGATCTCTGCTTGCCACTGCATGCCTCTACTCGTCTCTGCTGACCGCTGCTAACCACCTCTGATGCTTCTGACAACATATAACGCCTACTACTTGCTACTATTCGCCCCTGGTGATCTCTGCTTGCCACTGCTGGCCTCTGCTGACCACCGCTTATATTTCTGGCAACGTACAACGATTACTACGACTCCTGCCTTCCTCTATTAACCTCTGCCAGCGTCCCCTGGTCTAAGCTGGCCTCTGCTGACCGTTGCTGAACACTGCTGACCACCGCTTATATTTCTGGCAACGTACAACGATTACTACTGGCTACTGCCACCCTCTGCTGACCTCTACCAACATCTCCCGACATCAGCTGACCATCGCTGACCACTACTGACCGTTGCTGACAAATTGTGTCACGATGTAATATAATATAATATGTTTATATGTATTAAAGTGTTGTATAATGTAAATCTATGGCAATAAATGATATAATTTCAAAGAATTCTATGTGTTTTCATCATTTTTACCCTCCTTTTCCTATCGAAATCATTCTCTTAGTTATAAGACACTCCGAATCTTTTAAAATTTTCTCCCTGGAAAGATTTCAAATTTCCCGCCGCCAGGAATTTTTGCGAATTCCTGGAAATGACGTCATTACGTAATATTACGTAATATTACGTAACATTACATAATTTCTGCCGAAAAATTCCGGCCGGAGAAATTTCAAAGAGCTGTTACGTAATATTACGTAATATTACATAATGTTACGTAACATTATGTAATTTCTGCCGAAAAATTCCGGCCGAAGAAATTTTAATGAGCTATTACGTAATGTTACGTAATATTACGCAATATTACGTAATAGCTCTTTAAAATTTTGCCGAAAAATTCAGGCCGGAATTTTAGCCACCGCCTGAAACTTCTTGGAAATTTCAGGGATTCCGTGAAGTTTCAGGGACGCCGGTAAGTTTCAGGGAGCCGAGAATTTTCAGGATTTCTTAGAAATGACGTCATTTCATTTGGAGAGGGAAAGAGGGGTAAAAAATGATAAGAATACATAGAATTCTTTGAAATTATATCATTTATTGCCATAGATTTACATTATACAAAACTTTAATACATATAAACATATTATATTATATGACATCATGTCACAAGTTGTCAGCAACGGTCAGCAGTGGTCAGCGATGGTCAGCTGACGTCGGGAGACGTTGACAGAGGCCAGCTTAGGTCGGGAGATGCTGGCAGAGGTCAGCAGAGGCTGGCAGTAGTCAGTAGTAATCGTTGTACGTTGCCAGAAATGTAAGCGGTGGTCAGCAGTGGTCAGCAGCGGTCAGCAGAGGCCACCGGAGGCCAGCAGAGGCATGCAGAGGCAAGTAGAGTCCAGCAGGGGCAAGCAGTAACAAGTAGTAATCGTTATACGTTGTCGGAAGCATCAGGGGTGGTCAGCTGTGGTCAGCAGAGGCTAGCAGTGGCAGGCAGTAGTCAGTAGTAATCGTTATACGTTGTCAGAAATATAAGCGGTGGTCAGCAGAGGCCAGCAGAGGCTGGGAGAGGCTAACAGTAGCCAGTCGTAATCGTTATACGTTGTCAGAAATTCCAGGAGTGGTCAGCAGCGGTCAGCAGAGGCCAGTGGAGACCTGTTGACGGGAGGTCGGATATTAGTTGTTCAAGAGCGAGAAGGGAAGTGTGAGCCTTTCTCTCTCGACTCCCACGAGACGGTCCGAACTTACTTCGGGCAACTTCGGAGAATCGAGAAAGAGGGCATGCGTCAGTTTGCCTTTGTCGACTTTTCGAAACTTCACAAGCTCACGTACGCGTGATCTGGCATGTGTGAGAGAGCACCTTCGGTGCCTTTCTGGCATCTGTGCTCCGGGGTGCTCGCGACGAGTCGAGGAGACCGAACATCTCGAAAAGGGTGTCGTGAGTCCGCGCGATCTCCATCTACGGGCATAGATTTTTACGAGCACGGAAAACGATGCTTTTTTCGAGTCGCGATACAGTTTACGGGCCAATGACGTCGAAGATGTCCCCCGTAGTCGATACGACGACCATTTTCACCCGTTATCTTCGCTACGAGAATGGCCGGATGTACGAAGGTCGAACGAGAGACTTGGACTTCTGTAAATTTTATAGATCCTGTTTGAAGCGAACGGCATACGTCCGGGGACGCACGATGCCTGGCTTCTGATTTCATGGAAAGGCCGGCCGTAAAACCTGTTTGTACGTCTCTCTGAGGCGACATCCTGCGTCGTTCGGGCGGGGAGAGAGCGCTCGTTGCATTTCCGGCAAGATACTGCAAAGCGTAAGTGACTCGGTTGACCGCCGCCGGTGCTCCGTGGAAATGCTATTTGCGTCGTAGGAAAATCCGCGCGACGGCGTCCACTTTCGGCTCTCTCGCTCCGTCCAATCTGAATTTTGACGACGCCATCAAAGGCGTACCCTTTAAGAGGCTTGCATTCGAAGGGATACGTCCGACGAATCAAATTAACAAATTGAATTCGTTTCTCGTCCACGAATATAAACTATGTTTTGAGTGGCTTGGGTATTTTTATTCGCGACAGTAACTGCTTCTTTTATTACTTTATCGATATTGAAAATACCAGTGCTCGAACTCTTCCTAATTTGATAATTGATTTCGTGCAGCGTCAAAGGAAAAACCAGTCTCGCTAGATCTTCACCAGTATCGTAGAAACGATATAGCTTTCCAAGAAAGAGCGAGACCGAAATGTTTGGAAGCAAAGTTTCGAGAAATGTGTGCGTCAGAGCGGTTGAGTGGTAACTGCGAGTGTGTGCGTTTGTACCTACGTTCCAGCGAGAGTCCTTAAGGGTTGGGAGTACGGAGTGGGAAGAGTCAGTCTGCCTCCGTGCGCTTTAGGAAACGAGGTAATTTTCTTTGAGCCCTGGAACTGGTTAGCGAGCACACAGACCGAGAGTAATAATAGAGTTTTAATAACAACATTTTCAGCTTTCATAGTTCAACTGTTAATCCCTGAATTAAACAATACCTATTTCCCTGAACTGAGAAACCGTCTACGGAAGCGTACAAAATATTCTAAAAGTACCTTGACCCCTCTCGTGTTTACGCATACTAGTATAAAATTGCAAACCTACTCTTACGCGCAAATAGACGCTTTTTAGTAGTTAAGTGTAGTGTAATCGTAGGTTAAGTGTTGTGTTAAATATGTCGCGCGACATATTTATACGATATCGACAAACTGGAGGCCGAATTTAGGCGACGTACGCGCGCTTCTGCGTAAAAGAAAGTCGTCGCGACGCACGTGTTTCCACCTTTCGCGGCGTTCGCGTATGAAAGCGGCGGGGACCCACCCGCGTCGCGAATTCTCCCGGCGTCGGCGTCGGCGTCGGCGTCGCCACGAGAGGGTCTACGAAAATAAGTCGCGGCGCGCCCCGGCAATTACGCGAGGACGACTTCGTCGAGTTTTAATTTGCCTGGCCACTCGAGAGGCTCGCGCGCGCGCAGGCGCTCGCGGATCCCGTGTTTCCGCGAATTCGCGCGCAAATTTATGCGACCGCACGATGGAAACGCCTACTCAAAGAGCGCCACGCGCGACTAATTCTTTCCAGCGGCGTCGTAAATCCCTCTGGTAGGAGGACCGCGCGCTTTCCCGCCGCGGAAACGGGGAAACACTGCCGCCCGCCGCGTGTTTTCTCGACCGAATTCGAGTACTTCGTTCCGCGAGCCGTGCTTAACGATCCGGGAATCGTTAGTCGCGCGAAAACCTTCGCCGTGGATAATACGCCGACGCGTTTCCTCCAAGGTATTTTGTTTCTCGGTTGGCTCGTCGCGGAGATTTTTCAACCAGAAAATTGCGATTTCCGCGAAAATTTATCGCGGTAAGATTCCACGCTTAATCCTTTCCGTACAACCGCACGATTTAAATTAAATTTCTTTGTAATATTTATCGATACTAGCAAGAATAATTACTAAACCGAATTTTTCAACAATAATATTTCAACAATAAAAATTTGTTTAATCCGACAATACATTAAATTATATACTAAATGGCATCGTACTAATCAACACTCGTCTCATCTCAAACGTCGAGATCTGGATATTTTCGAGGCCTCGCACACCCCTAATAATTCCATATTTTCGCTTTTCAGAGGTTGTCGATGAAACATCAATGAAAATAAATTGTCGCTTAATTCCCTATTACTAAAACGTTCTATTTTTAAAAGAACTTTCGAGGCTGATAAAAATTGCGCGAACCTGTAGAAATAATTTCACTTTCGTCAAATTGCCGGAGCAGGGGGAAGAGCGCGATTCAATGTTCTCGCGAAGTTTCATCGAAGTCCGGTATTTTTCAGGTCGAAAAACGGTTCTCGTTACATTTTTACTAACGTTCGCGTCGTTCATCGCAGCTTTCGTTGCTCGGCGATTTTTAAGCTCGCCGGGAATTATTGAAAAAACTTGCGGCTTCTAATCCGACGTTCCCAGGATTTATCGATGGCGGGCTCACGTCATATTTTTCACCGCTGGCGAAGCCACTCGAGGGTGGAGGGAAACTAGTTTGGATACAAATTTTTCGCCTGCGCTCGAGAGTTTCCCGACGAACCCCGGTTAACGATCCAGAAACGTCGGTAGCGCGGGGATGCAACGGTGTACGCTCGATTATATGCCTGTACGCAAGTGCTGTACCTTCTACCGCGGACTTCCATTACGGGAGTGTATCTTTTCAAGAAAATCGCGACTTTTCTGTAAAACGACCGTGCAAACGTTCTCGAGAGCGGAAGAACTTGTTTAATTTTAATTGCATTCGAATTAATAGGGCCAGACTTATTACGAGAATCCGACGGGGGCCTGCATGGAAACTTACGAGACGAATAGCGTCTCGATTTCATTTTTTTTCTTTATTAAACTAAATCTGGTAAAAGTTATTTCGCTCTTGACAGTCGTGCAGGGTGCGTGTGTGTAATTCGCAACGGAGGAAATCTCTCCCTCGTATAATATTCTCTTTTCGAGTTCTCGACTCAGTACAAATACGATCTATTTTTTTAAAAAAAGGGAAATATCAATTTCAGGTTGAAAAGACATCTCATTTCACTTTCTCACACGCGCTGCGATGCTCATGTCTGATCTCCTCACAAACGAAAAATCTCCCGCCGTTTCTTAATTCGCGGCTACCAGAAAAGAAAGGGGGAGGGGTTGCTTAAAGTTTTTTTTTCAAATTCCACCGGAATTTTTGCCACCGCCTGCAGTGACGTCATTCCTAAGAATTTCCGCGATTTCTACGAGCTTACCAACGCGTGATCTGGCATAGTGTGGGAAAATGGAATGAGGTGCACCCGGGGCTCCGTCTGGCATCTCTGGTGGTACCATGAGCGAGGAGAACGTGGATCGATTAATTTTTGCTGAGTCGAAGATCTCGCGTGGGTTGACTGAAACGTCTGACCCAGCACGATCCATCATCCCTTCCAGGGCTGATCTTAGTTTCTCGTTAGAATACCTTTGATATACGAAATTTGAGTCTTCGATAAAAAGAAACCGCATCGAATCGCGTTCGTCTTGAATTTTTCTTATTTCTTAACTCCACGGCTGCGGCTTATTTTTCACCGATGAATCATTCTCCGCTAATTCGTACTATGAATCTTGTGCCCGGCACAAGAACGTCGAACGTCGAACGGGTCAGATACAAAAGACAGACTCCCAAACGATGGAGCCATTCCAACGGAGGGAAAAACGGAATACCGTGGAAATCGAGCGTCCAGAGTAAATACAAGGGCACTTTATGTAGGAACTCGTGGTAAAAGTCGGCGGCCCTAAGGTGGTGTTTCAGCGGATGAAAGATGGCAGTGTGCGTATCGTACGAACTCGGAACAAACGGGCCACTAAATCCACGTGATTTCTTCGTTCCCAGGCCGGTATCGCTGGGAGATTTACAGGAGACGTTACGTCGGCGCCAATGCTGGAAATAGCGCAAACCGAGCCGTTTCAACTAGCAACTATAAACTCACCCCCGTCCCAGCATCGGGCTCGATCAAGCTACATATAGATCCGCTATCGAAATTTATACGGAGCAGTTTGGACTCTCGAGGAATTCCCGGTGTCGCGTTATTTTCCCGCTAAATTACGTACTTCGAAATACCGGCGAGAGAAATGTCTCGGAAAAGAAGTTTTTCCTTACAATTGAACGTCTCCGTCCTAACGACACCGAATCCGTTCGACGTTCGTAATCAGCGACGATCGATATTACGCGGGGGAATCTAACGCTACGTTAACCGCGACGGACTCTAATAGATCCTGTGCCCCGTGACCAATGATTAATCACGCGTCAGGATGAATTCAAGCGGTCCTGGAACGAGTGTACGTCTCCGACACGGTCCGGTGCTCCGACTCGAGTAACTCGAGCTCGGATGCACCCTATGACCTCAATTACTGCGTCGACTAATCGATCCTTTGCATTGTGATCGTGCTATCCCTCGACACCGGTACCGACGTAACCGCTTCATGCTGAATGGTATCTTAATTGCCGGTCGGATAATCCGATTCAGCCACTTAATCGATTATGCGCCTCTATGGAGCTGTCGCGCAACCATTCGACAAACTCTTGATGGAATTTACCGATTTTAGGGGTCACCACGACACTGCGAGCGGGCAACGTTTCTTTATTTTTAATTTCTCCGTTATCAGTGGAAGGTCTCAGAAGCATTTTCCACCTAGACAGAAACTCGACGAAACGTGTGTATCGTGGTGGTGAGGAAGCTTATTTGCCTGAGAATTTTTAACTTAACTATGTGGCCACCACTTTTAAGAGCTCGCACTTGTTTCTTTTATTTCATTTTGATCACCAACGATTTTAAACATAGTGAAATTTACGAATATATTTTAGTTTTCGCTAAAATTGCATTTTAAATTGCAAATGGTAACTAAATTTTACACATGACGAATATAGTCGTCAAATACAGCTGTCTGGTTAAAAGCGAACAAAGTTAATTTCTTTCACGATTTATTCTTCATCCAAGTTATTCGTAATATTTGCTAGCTCTGCTGTCGAGTGTGGGAACTGTCGTCACTAACGATCACGAGAGACAACTCCTAAGAGATTAATTATTATTTATAGAAGGATAACCTCCCGGTTCACGTATATTATAATGCGCAGTTAAGCAGCATGCCGTCCCCCGAAGATCGTACTCAAGATCCCCCGGACAACTTCATTAAAATCACCTGGTGGTGTATCCTCTCTTTTCTTCTCCCACGATGGAAGAATCGGCGTCGGCCGTGGAATTCGTGCCGTCGCGGTGCTCCTTCGGGCGCGTTATTCGCGATGGCGGCCCGATATACGCGAAACTCGGCAAAAGAAACGCGTCATCGAGCCCGGGGATTTTTTTCACGGTCCGTTGAATAACGAGCGAGCCGCGAGGGGAGGCCCTAAACTTGCCAGATAAGCATCGCAAAGTAGTCGGTAGTCGAAGAAACTCCCGTTAATTAGCCAAAAAGTGAAGGCTCGCCTATGGTCTCTCCAGTCGGGGGAACCCTCCTTTGCTTTTTTCCTCCCGGTACGCGCCGCGACGGCACCACGGTGAATAAAGTACAGTCCTCCCCTCCCCCTCACGTCGCCGCGCCTGGCCCACCCTCTTCTGCGCCATCAGCATCCGCTGCACACGAGTTCGCCCCCTCGTCGAAGAGAAGAACAGCCGAAGGTCCCCGCGGCGTTCTCCGCGCGTTCTTTCTCGCTCTTTTCCCGACCGAACTCCCGATCCTAATCTCGATAATGACGCGTAATGGCTGGTGGCGTGAATGTAGCTCTTTGTCCGTGGCTGCTGTACCGGTCGTATATCTGTCCGGTACGAGAGCCGCGCCATTTCACCCCGGCGAAAAGCACGGGGAGCCCGAAACGGCCGTTTACAGCCTGTTTTTCTGCGTTGGTCGTTCCCAGCCCTCCACCGGACGAGATCTTCCCCGGAAACCTTACGTATAATTGCTTTCTCCCGGGAATGAACTTACGCCGGCCTGGCCAACGATTTTGCAATCGGGTTTTTCTTCTTATTACTAGCTTGCTAGGATTCGCTGTCCTGTACAGTCCGGGCCACGATATAGCGAGCTCGTAAAATCAGGTAGGCGTCAAAGTAATGTTCCAGCTACCGGGACAAGTAAATTGACAGAAATACGAGCAGATGAGGACCTTAGACCATAGTCAAGGCCATACGAAGAAATGTTTTTTAGAAAGCCATTTTTAGAGGTATCGTTAGAGGTAAAGGTCTTACTCGAGTCTTTAAATGAAAAAAGGTAGCGTAGTTACGGACACAGAAAAACATTCAGAAAGCACCCTCAAGCAAGGTGCCGGCTCTCAAGAGTTTAGTTTACGACCTCGCTATATCGCCACCCGGACTATACAGGTTGAGCGTAGGGGGAGAAAAATGACGTTCTACTTTGCAAAATAAAATTTCTCTCTTGTTGCAGAATCGGTTATGAGAGTTCGATGACCATTGGCTAGCGGACCATCCATCGACGCCACCATGGACTACCTGCAGACGTGCCTCATCTTCTACTTAGTGATCCTCTGTTGTTCCAAAGGACGATCTATAGACATATGTAAGTATCCTCGACACTCTCCGAGTTTTCTACCGATCCGGGGTAGGAAAAACGAAACTCGTGGAATCCCAACGGGGGGGTACATCGTTGGTCGTCGCGAACGAGAAATCGATCGTTGTTTCCCCGAGGTGCGCCGGTTAGATCGCGACCAGCCGTTCGTACAAGGTAGAAATACGTGTTTACATCCGAGACCATAATTCTCGCAGCGGTAACAGGCTCTCTGCCGCCCGTTCGGGACGGCCGATAAAAACAGAGAGGAATCCCGGTGCCCTCGGTTTCTTGTAGCGCGTTGCCACGCATTAAACCTCGGGCCTCCGCTCGGTTTCTGCTCCGGTTGCTTTCCATCCCATTGACTTCAGATACTCGGCAGCCCGAGTCACCCTCGTGTCAGGTAAACAGGCCGAGAAACTTGCAAAGTATCCGCCAAGAGTTTCTGGCCCGGGTAAAGGCTTTCAGGTACTCGTTCGTGAAATCGAGCCCGGAGACCCGCGCCTCGCGAGGAACGTATTTCGCACCCCACGGCCTCCCGAAAGATGGATGAAGGTTGGTGTTTCGGCCTGGTTAGACGTTCCGGGGTCTATATACCGCTTTCTACATAACAGTTTTAGAAAGAAATAAATCCACACCGTAGCTGCCGGAATGTTTAATGGACTGGGCGGAGAACCGTGGAAGCGTTTTTGCCCCGAGTCCCGATGGAACGCGGCACGAGAACCGTTCTTGCGAACTCCGAGTCCGATTGAAATTTATCGCGTTGCTTGGGCTAATGACGATAGCCACCGGTCTCGGTGATCATCGCACCCGGGAATACGGCAGGCAGAGGAATTAAGCGTCTAATAGAGATTGTGATTCTCTTACTATTTTTTTTTTATTATTATCCTATCCCTACGGAGTTATTATGCCTTCAGCTTCGAATGTTGTTGAAACTTGCGTTAGGAGTTGTAACGTTACGGTAAAAGATAGAAAAATGAACTGGAAATAGATAATTTAAGGCAACAAAGATGGGAGATCCATCTCTGCTTCGCGTTGAGTCCAGGGGAAAAGATGTTATCGAATTTCCAACCATTGTGTGCGAGTTTTGAATGCATTGCACGCAGAGGAGGGAAAACATGGATCGTGTACAATGTTGCGATAATCGAAGAGGGGGAATACAAGAGACTTTGGGGAGCAGGCGTTCCTGAGGAATGGATAGAAGATGACGAGACACATAAGATACGAGGGCGAATTATGTTACGATCTGATACTCTAACACATTGACTGCCGCGTCACCCATATCGGGATGATTCGCGAGTTTCTACAATGGTCCCGTCGTAGGAGCAATTTTACTTGCGAGGGAACGTCGCCAATTGTCACCGACTTCGATCAAACTTTGCATAAACGTTAGTATAAGAGACTCGTCTTATTTATACATGAATGAGTCTTACATTACAAAACAGAAATAAAAGTGTTTCGAATTAAAGTACCACTGTTTCACGCGTATCAATTTTGTCATAATTATAAACAGAGATCTCCGGATCCCCAGACCCTTGATAACGACTCGTACATCGTGTAATAAATTAACGCGAGCATCGAAATTAATTTCATCCTCGAGCTCTTGTGTTTTAAGAGAGGGGCTCGTCGACGGTCGCGTTCCACCACAATCGCGATCGAGAGACAGAACGCCGAGGGAAGATTCGAACCCTTGTAGAGCGCCCTCGAGTTCGGGATATGGTGTTTGCTCTCGCGGCCTAGACTTATGAAAATACAGATCCAAAGGGCGGATTGACGGCCGCCCTTCGAACCCGAAAGTCGAGGATTATTACACTCGACGTCACCGTCAACGTCTGACGGTTGACGTCCTTTCAGCGAGAGTCTCTCGGAATCTGCTCGATTCACCCTTCGCGTTCGATGCAACCGGGAGTCGAAACACCCGACGATTCCACCCCTTCCCGATCGTTAAACCGGTAAAAGACGTTTTAACCGTTTTGGTCGATTCGCTGGACGTTTTGTAAACCGTCGTTTCTGGCGCGTGATCAAGCCTGACGAGATCGAGGCGCGAACGGGGCAAGAAACAGATGTCGGGACACTCTCGCTTGGGAATGTTTACGCTGCGAGGATTTTATAGCCGAGAGACATACGACGTACACGTGCACAGCGGACCCCTTTGTCGTGCCAGCAATTCGACGTTTAAACAAACTCCGCGAAAGTAGAGCTCTGCAGTGTTAATGACGCCGCGTACCGTACAAAGGAATGACAAATGACAACGATCACGGCGACGTGTTGTGACGGCCGTCCGCGCGCTGTCTCCGGCGTGAAACGGGCTTCGGAATCCGCGTAGCTTCGCAAATACTGCGGTGGAATATCTTCCAGAGTGGGTGTTGATGCAATCGAAATCATTCTGGATCGAGTTTACCGATTCCCGTTTAATTCCCAGCGAGGAACAGTCTTCCATAGACAAGTTAACAAATATTAGCACAAAAATAACACTTGTTTCTCGATTGAAAATTGAACTTTTATATTGCACTTGCTCGCTCAATTTTGAAACGATTAGTAATTTCCAAACAGATGTTCGATACTATTAATATACTTCGTTTGAGGAAATGTCTGTTCCCATTTGTAAAACTGATGGATCGGTGGTCATGGCGTCGCCGGTTATTGCTTGATCCCTGGTTCGTAGGTTACCAACTACCGCATCAATCTTCTTTATGCTGAATTTGTCCTCTGCTTTGCCTCGTATCGCAAAATCTAAAGACTAACCCTGTTTCCTTCGCTACGATATTCTTATTTATTTTGGGCATAGAAATGTCCTACTTTTAAACTGTTCTAGCAGCCACAAAACCAATCTAATCGACTTCCTCTCGATAAACTTCCCACCTGGCTTGTCTGTCGTGGCAAGGTTTCTTCGCGGAATATAAAAATCATTCGAAAGACGAAAGAGTTCCAACGAAACGCTCGATGAAAAGCCGGATTGTTCGGGGATCTCGCGTGACGCATCCGTTCCGCGTTCAATACCAGTGACTGGATGCAATTTAAAAATTACTCGAAATTCTCGGGACTCCTAAGATGCCATCCTCCGTGAAATTCCAGCCAGCCCAGCCAGAAATCAGCAAGGTATTCCGGCCGCGTGACGCGCTATAACGCTTTAATTGTCGCTCGGTTATGTTAATACGCCGACAATTTCATCAGCGGCATGCGCAGACCTAATGGATCTGCGGATAATTGGAAAGGAGGGGTCGTGGAAGTTCGCGGGAGGTAACGGACCGATGACAATGCCATAACGCAAGAGGGTTTTCGCGTAACGATTCTCCACCCTGGGCACGCTCTCATGCTCGTCCTGGACATGTCGTCGACAATATACGTGCATCCGTGCCTCGCTTTATCGCTCGTTCTGTGCATACGTGCTCGAATGTGCGTCGACCTGGATGTTATTGTTACCAACATTCGATTTGGTTCGCGTGTCAATGTTCGCGCGTAATTGCTATAATGTCATCACTCATATCGCTGGCTCCAAACCGCAACCTATTATGGACCGACCACGATCATCTACGTAGGACGAAATTTCTATTAAAACACCGAAGATTCGTTACATAAATTTATATCGGTCAATTTTTTTATTCCAAACGGTTCTTATAGAGATTTTGTCCACTGTGTTTGTTATCGTTCGAAGCAAATCTTCCATGAAATTTTTATTCCTACATTATTTTAATCTTTTCGATATTATTTCAGAAACCCTTAACCCTTTGCACTCGGCTGGTTCCTTTGAAGGGACATCCAGCAAAGAATTTGGATGTACCCTCTAAGAAAACACAACGATATTATTTCTTTAAAAAAAGATATGCTTGCTTGGAGTTCAAAGTTTTTTGCTACTTTGTAAGAAACTTTGTTTGAGTTAATGGTAAATGGTCGAAGAAAAGTCTCAGAGTGCAAGGGGTTAAGTATTGATTACTGGGGGAAAAATGAGTATAATTGTATAAAGAAAATCAAATTTAATTAGTGTGGTTCATAAATATGCAAAGAGGAATGAAAATGAGCGAACCAAGCGTCGCGTCGAACAGATCATTCTCAAAATAAGTCACGCTCTTTTTCCTTCGTTCCCACGAATGAACTGTACACGATGATTCATGTAACTAGGACGGGTCGTAGCTTTTTCTTAAGTGAAAATAAAAAAAAAAAAAGGGAAGGACTATGTACGAAGCAGTGACTCTGATTTCTTACGACGTTACTTTTTTCGACCGATGTATTCATAAGGTGTAATTGTTTTATAAACTTCCCTTCCTACTTTCATCGTGTAACTATCAAGTTGGAATGCATTTTTAGTTAGCAGGATTTAATCGAGACAAATCTTTTCAAGTTCTTAGCGAGAAAAGAAGGAAAGAAATGACAGTGACATAATATTGAACAGTAACGTTGATTTTTCCTGTAGTATAATAGAATTCAACGATACGGATGATCCAGAAGATAAGTCGGTTCTATAATTACTCTCCATTGGAGTTTGAAATTATCATATATATTTCCCCATCATTAATATCGATCGGAAATGCTCATCGAATAAAACTGGTTTGCGACGAGATAAGTAATGCCAAATATTGAAATTAATCTATGTAAATGCGCCTGTAACGATATGCAAACGAGTGGGCAAAGCTGTCCAATAGCACAAACACATGTACACGTCCAACAGCACCGGCACATTGAAACCAACCAGCGAGACGAATATTCTTATCGATATTTTAATCTAACAAGTAAGTTTTTCAACTTGTGCACTATTGTGGGGACACTGAAACTTGGAAAACTTGGTTCCACTACTAAATATATTTATTTCGTAGACTATCAGAACGTAAATATTCTAACTTTTAAGATACAAAGGAAAATACACGGTTAATATATGTAATCACGTGCAATTCCGCACGTTCACTCTTTTTTATAACATTCTTGATCCAGAAGATGGTAAATACTAAATGAATCGTCCAACATTACCCCGATAGTCTCGAGGTTTTAGAAAATTTCCTACGGGAAAAGGGTTAGAACCTCGTCGCGCAATACGAATCAGGAATTCCAAGAAATCAAGTCGGAAGCGCGATGGGAAGAAAATCTTTCCATTACAGGCGCGCACGTATCATTGTTAAAAAGCTAAAATTCAATTCCCTCGCGTACAGCGGTAACCCAGCATCGGCAATCTCCGCTGAGAGCGTTGTTCGGTCCGCGTCGGTGTTTCCCAGCGGATCTCGCGGCTCTCGACCATGTCGAAGCGCGCACGCGAGGCGGGCAGAAGCGTGTGTCGCAACACCCGTCGTCGCGTGGCCGTTGCACCAGGTCCGCGGACGGTGTGCGTCGGTGTGCGGCTTCGTGAGTGGTTCGTTCCGTGCATCGAAATACGGGAAACAGAACGCGCGTGTCCCCTGTACGCGCGAGTGCGTGCACACACGCGACTGTGTACGGAGGCTGGCGCTACGCGTGCAGAGAGAGAGAGGCCTAGGCCCGCGCAGACCGCAATCCGACCGACGTACAACATGTTTATGTATCGCAGGCAACATTAACATTGCAATTTATGCGCGCTTTAACTGCCCCGCAGCCCTTCCAGCCGGCCCTCGTCCTCTCGACGAGCGGCTGGCCCGCTTAACACGACCGCGAATTTACCAACGCGGTTCGACGCACAAGTTCACTCACCGCAGGAGGGCAGGAGATATCTCTCTCCCCTTCCATCCACCGACCTCTTTCTCGTCGCTCTAGCTTTCGTCGACCAGCTATTTATATTCCCGTCGATCGTTGCTTATCATTTTCTCTTGCTGTCCACCACGACTTACGAGCCGCTTATTAACCCCACGCCGCGGCCGATCGTCTGGCAAACACGCGTTACGCGTTCACGGGGAAAGCCACCCTAAACAAGTCGTTCGTTTAAATTTATTCGCGAACCTGCGAGAGTCTTTTATGACCACCCAGAGCCAAACGTCTAAAAGCCAATGTTAACAACTTTTCGCTGTTTAGGCGTAGCCAATACGCGCGAACGCGTATCAGAAACAGGTCAATAATGACCGGAGGTTGAACTTCGAACTGCTGACGGGTCTTGAGTCGTTTACGACTTGTGCTGTTATTGGTATATCACGGATAAATTAAGAGCACAAAAGAAATGGTCGTTGCTCGTGTTTAGGTAATGAGTCGTTCTCTGCTGGACTTCGTTTAGCTGATTTAATTTGTTAGTTATTTCGTAGACATATAGGGTTAGTTATATTCATCGCCAATACCAATATTGCAATAATTGCTTTAATATTACGGTGTTCCAAATTAGGAACGTATTCCATATTAGGGCAACTGACCGTATTTTTATCGTCAGATTCAAGCAAACGTGTTTGGATTTATCTAACAAGGTATGCCTAACGTGGAAATAGCCATAGGGTGAATTTGTATGCACCGAATGTGCTATGCTTGGGTTTCAGCACAAACGGGGTATAGATATGAGAGTTATTCGTAGAGATTTAAGGTTTCAGGCATGACGGAATCTATCGTAACCCCTTGAGAGTTCTCGAATTAAAGCACTAACATAATTCTCATCGCCAAGTTAAACTGTATTAGAAATACGAAGCATCGATCGCGACCAGCCACAATGATAAAAACGGTAAAACTGTGTAAGCCGTTCGTTCCAGCTTAGTTTATTAGTTTTCTATGCAGGATCGATCTATGTGTTACGAAACACCGTGTACATAACTCGACATCAAAGTCGTAGCATGTCACGATTAACGAGCTCCAGAAAGCGACGCGATATTCCAAGCAGCCGAGGTCAGAAACATAACTCTAGCCCCGGAGCGACGTGGCGAGGCTTGCTTTTGATAAATCCAGGCCACGAAGGCGACCGTAACACATGCTCGCCACGAGGCACGTACCTACAAAAGGGGTTGCAGCTATGACCCCCTAGGAGTAAGCACTGCACGCAACTCGAGACGGTGATTTCAAGACTGCGGGGATGGGTCATGCCTAAGGGGAGGTTAGGAAAGGGTCGGTTATAGGGTAGAGTAGGGTGCAAAAAGACTGGGGCCGGGGAGGGGAGCGCGGGTGGGACGAAAGGGCCGTGTAAAAGTAGTACTTCCGTTTCTCCAGCCGTCCCGGCGCCAGAACGTCGAGCATGCGCCCTCGCTGGTCTCCGCTCGCGTTATCTTCTGCCTACAACGACTGTTTGTTTTCCCTGAAAGAGACGAAAATGGCTCCCAGGGTTGCCAACAATAACGTAGAAAACTGTGTTTCGGTGTTCCCGGGTCGCTCTCGAAAAGGGGTGAACGCGTGGCCGCAGGGTGGAAACGCGAACCTCGGTCCTCGAGGTCGTCGCTCTTCCAAACATTCGGTCTAATTTTGCCGCGGAACGGGCGAAACGGTTCCGGGGCAGGTGTTCACCTGCTAATTCCGTTAAGTAAATAAAACGCGGCGGTCGTTGTCATAATACGGCAATTACGGTGGCTCCTTTTTCGTTTCGTTTTTCCGCTCGTTGGGCCACCGAAGAACGTTTAGCCGAGTAATTTTGAGAAACCCGCCTCCCCGGTTCGAGAGTCTTTAACGAGGGTTACTTTCCGAGTTTAAGGACACTTGGAAAAAAGACCGTACACTGAAAATCACCTGCGAGCTTTTTCAGACGGTCCACCGTTATTTGTGTTCGCGAACCGTAATTTGCGTCTCGATCCTTCGTGGCATTAATTCGTGGCGGAGACAGTGTTATCGCGCGATTGTGGTACAAAGCTATAGGCGAATTAAAAACTCGTTACACGAAACGACGCTCAGGAGCCCGGGCATTACGTAGGCAGAGGACTCGATCGCGCGAGAAGATTTCGGGATTACGATTAGCCACGGGAGGGTTGCGGGCTCCGGGTACGCGTGAAAAATAGTAATCCGTAAGTGAGTCGTGATTTATGCCGTAATATCGCGACGTAATAAGGCGGGGGGCGAGAGGGGGGGCCTTAATATGTTTTTCGCGAAAGACCCGGCGAGTAATTAATTTACATTCACGCCCGCGGAGGAGGAAAACAGGGCGAGAGGAACCAGAAACGGGCGAGGCCAGACCGCCAGACCCTCGTACATCGTCATTAATAATAATTGCAGAGTTAACAAAGGCGGACCGAGCCGGAATTATTAAATCCTGCGAGATAGAAAATCTCGTTGCTTTATAAGCCGATCTCGCCCCGTCTTTCTGTTTCTTCCGCGTACGGAAAGTCTGTTGTCCCTTCCGGTTAATTCGCTCGATCCTTCGTTTTCGGCGCCAGCGCGATTAACGATAATTAGATAAAAGTCCGATCGCGCGAAAACTTTGTTATTAACGACTGACAGGATTTGCGCCTCGTACGTCGATCGTTGCTAATTTATTTTAGCAGTTGAGTAATTTATACGCGAATAGCGTGTGCTTGTTCACAACGTTTTATGTACAAAGGATCAATATACCATAAGAAGTTGACAACGTGTACTTAATTATGATAGCAGACGTCGCGATTAGCCCCATTCTCGATTTCCATATTCCTACAAAAATAATAAAATAACATTCTCTTTATGATAGAGAATCTTTACCTTATTTATACGATATGCGACAATTAAAATTTCTGTCAGTCATGAAATTTCCTATACTAAAACAATTGACTGTTCATTCGTCTTACTAACACATATTCTCAATCTAATACTATCTAAAAACATGTTTATGAATTGCATTATTGCAACTCTCGACGCACAGCGCGCAACAGCGATAACGATGAGAATAATTCTCCGGGCGGTTTTGTTTTTCTTTCCCGTCTTCGCGGTCCCGTATAAATTATTTAAATTGGTAAAATCAACTTGTCTCGCGACGATAATACTTGGGGGAGGGTTGGTCGGTCGTCGCGACTCGCATTCCGCGGTTTCCCCGGCAGCGGAAGGTTGCGAGAAGTCGTCCCCGGAGAAAGGAGCGGTTATCAATTTGACAGTGACGCGGTTAAGAGTGGAAGAAGGAGGACCAGATGCCAGACCAAGGAGAAGAGAAGAAGTCGCGCGAGGAGGGGTTGCGAAGGCATTCAATTTCCCTCTTCTCGCGGATGGAGGGCGGCACACACCCTTCCGTTCGGAGCTGTCACTCCGCGAGAGTTATGGTCGCCGAATGAGTGGCTGGGGCGGGCCAAACGTCGCATAACTTACTTCTTCTTCTCTCGTTTCTCTGCTCTTTTCCAGGATGTCTATAAATACGGGGATCGAACCTGCCTACCCGGGCGACACAAGTTCCTGCGTTGTTCCTGCGGCCTCCTTAACGGTGGGGGCGAACAACTCCACTAAACAGAAACGTTTATGAGCATCGTTCGCCTAATAATCCCTTTTTACACAAGTTTTTATAATTTATACGTTCAGCGTAGCAAGGTAAACTTGCCAATAGCGAATCGGTTCCCCCTCTTAAAGGAAGATTGGCCAGGGCTCTTGGAAAAAGGGATTGTTAATTTTATTAAAACGCCCGACCGCTACCCTGACGATAATATCATTTTTCTTACAAGTCGTTGATTAAAAAGATTCCAAATAAATATTAACGTTACAGAAACACATAATAAAAATAAAAAAGAAATAAAAATAGTGACTGGGTATCGATGAAATAGGAACATAAAAAAAGTAAAAAAAAAATATAAAAAAAATTTTATAGCTAAGTAAGCAACTCTGATTATATCGATATAAAACGTCCAAGATATCGTCAAAGTTCCAGTCCAACGTGGACAAGCTTTGCGCGAGTTAACGTTTAAGTCGCTCGAAGGGTTGATCGATTTGGCCCCAAAGTTTACGAGTATTTTTATTTGAAAAGAAACGGAGACGTTGTTTCGTTGAAACTCTTCATTGTTGGGCAACGGAGTCTCTATCTCGAAACGTTCGCGCCACTTGGAGGAAACTTTACCTCCCCGGAATTCAAATTTGTTCGGTGTTCGAGAGTAATCTTTCTCCCGTCGAGGAATAGTAGTAGAGTGTGTTATGGTTACGCTCGAAGTCTCGAGACACAAGTGGCGTGTCCAATCTCTAGCTTTATTTTTCCTAACTACACTTGAATTACCAAGACTGGCGTGTTTGTTCGAATGTGTCTTGTAATCTCGAGTTTATATTTTCTTTTCTACTGTCGCTCCTTCCCATCCGGGTTTCCCTGTAATCATTCCTTCGAAACCTTTCTCCGAGTCGCATGGTTTTCTTTTCTCGTCCCCCTTCTGTTATCCAAATAAACATTCTCATTCTCTCTCTATCCTTCTAATACGATCTGCTCCAAAAATCGGTCGTGCTTTATATTATCATAATTATTAACTATTCGTTTTCAATTTTCCAACTCGGTATTATTCACATTAGGATTCCACGTTCCAAATTATTGGTTTATCGCTTATCTCGATCGCGTAATAAATGGTCGAAAACGAAACGGAAAAAATAGCTGTCTTGGCTGAAAGGATCTCATTGTGATCGTTCGTTTTTACGGTTCGAGGGATGGCGGTCGAAAAACCAACGTTGGCGAAATTTCATATGGCAAAAACGGTGTTGTACGCGCGTCGGTTCAACTCCCGGGAACAAGTGCCCCCATCTAGGAAAGTTAATTACCAGAAATAAGCGGCCGTCGAGTCGTAAAACTTGCGCAAGGCCGTATCTCGTTAAAAATTTATTTACGAGTAAAGTTCGTCGTGCGGATTAGGACTTTAATTTCGCGAAAAAAACACACACACGCGCGCGTACGCGTGTAATCGTTCGTTTCCGGCTTTCGCGCTAGCCTCGAGGGAGATCATCGAAGGTAACGGATATCGACAAAGCAATTGAACCGTAAATTTTTATCGCGAGACCGAGAATGTCGCCTGCCAAACTGCTGTTCGACAGAAACGAGCACATTTTACGGATCATTTGTACGGCAAATAGTATTTTGAAACGGACGCTCGACACTGTGGGTGGTATTAAAAATAGACAAGCATCCCGAAGGTGTATCGGTTCGATAAAGTGGCTGATCATGCGTTAAAATTGAAATTGCTACATTGTGGGATTTTGTGCATGCGTGGCGTACGCGAAAATAAGAAAAAACGAATATATTCATGCATTTATGCAAAATTGAAATATTCATATTATTATATTAATTTATGAAATATATATACATATATACACCTGTTTTGCATGTGTTTCGTCGTATTAGCATATGCCATAAATGCATAAAATCTGCAGACTGGTTTATTGTATGTGTTATAACACAGTGGAAATATAATTAGTCGAATTAATCGGTGGACTATGCAGATGAGCGAATTTCTTTTTTGTCGTTGGGAACGAGGAATAATAAAATTGAGCAGACTTTTATTAATGAATCTTGTTCGGTTTGGCCCATAACTTTAAGACACACTGCGTAGATCACGCGACGTACAGTATTCTCCGTTTGGAAATTTATTGAAATTCTCTTGGAAGGTTTTCTCGATGATCCTATCTGCCGAAAAGTTTCCTTCGCAAAGAGTTAATTCCCGCATGCTGTGATGTATTTTAACTTTATCTTTGGTTAATCAACCATTACTTGCTTTAAAGTTTGGATTTCCATTCAGCCTTTTATCGAATTCGAGAGCCTTTTCTCGTATAATAGGACCAGATAACGGTGTTTCCTTCTCTTTATATTGTGGAAGTTTCGTAACGAGTACTCTTTTTAATATCGGTATTCTCAAGTCTCTCGATTATTTAATATTCAGCTGCTGTATCAAAACTTAACTGTATTATAATAATCTTTATATACTTAGGTCGAACTAACATCATACATACACGACACCTCGTGTTATTATTCGCATTTATCAATAGATTACGCGATTAATGTGAAGCGACAGTACAGACGACGGTTCAACAGTTAGCACATAGATTTCCGTCCTTTGAATACACTTTTTCATGAAAATGGTAGACTATTTGGACAACAGCTGGACCGTGTATGGTCCAACTATAACATAATAGTTTGCCAACTATAATAGTGTTTGATCTTGACAAAGTAAATTTCCTATCGGCGGAAGGAGAGACACTCGAGCACAGTATTTACAAAACGCGGTCCTCCGTTCGAGATTCGTCCGAAACCGCGTGCCTTTGACGTCGAGAACGATTCCATTACATAGAAATTCGAAATCTTTTCCGTAACGTCCTCTCTATTTACACGACCAGATTTCCGCCTACGCCGCGGGAACGGAGGATCGTCGACGGTTTTGGAACAGGTTCAGGAAACAGCTGTCGTTGGCTGCCATTCCAGCCGGGGCCGAATTTATCGGGTTTGCCGAACCGTGGACGCCTCTGCTCGCGATACAGATTTCACGCTAAACGGTCGTATATTATTTTCCAATTCCCGGGAAGTCCGATTCCGGGGCCGTTCGGGTAAACAGATCGCCCGCTTTGATGGTTTCCTCCACGGTCGTTTTTATTCTCGTTGGGCGACGACGTCTCGGCCCCCGGTCGCGTGTTCCGCGATCGTACGAACGCCCCGTGGCCCTAGACGTGTAATTTCGGATCGTCGAAAATGTTTCTCGCGCCTCGGATCCACCGCGATTGGAAAGCGGTTTCTCGGTATCGCAATTATCGCGAGGAGCAGTAACGCGCCACGATGAAAAATACGAGGTGTCCGGGACACCCGTAATCGCGAGCCGTTTCGCCGCGTGTTGCGAGGAAGCGGCCCTCGAGACGTGTAATGAAAGCTCGATGAACCGTAATCCGGCGTCCCGCCGAAAATAACGACGAGGACTCGCGGATCGAGCACGCTCGATCATTCGAAACGAGTTTTAACGATGACCTCAATAGAGATCCATGCGAAAATTCATCGACAACAGGCGCAAATAACATTGTTTTTTTAGAACCTTAACTGTTACTCTGAAAATAACAAATAAATATATTTTATCCATAATTTCTCTTCGTATGAAAAATAGCTTGGAGTTAGGGGGTGAAACTCATGTGAAATGGTAAAACGAGTGATATTTGATAATTTTTTTAGAGCATAACGGTTTGATGAAACTTTTCGCCACCTTCCACATATATTCTTTTACATTTCAAGATACAGATTTTTTTTTGTTACATTTTATCGACTTTGGATGAAATGATAAATGTTATTCCTTATGACGACGGCGTTGATCAGCATGCAGACACTATTTTTCCTTTGATCTAGAATAAAAAATCGAACGACATTCTGTTCATAATAATACTACGCGTCGTATGAACTAAAATCTCTGAACACAAAAAAATGAAAAATCGAAGACGCCACTCTCACCATCTATTACCTCCTGCTTAGTATTTTTCAAGCACGACTAAGAATTTCACTTTGAAATTTTTATACAACATCCTTGAGATGTAAAAGTATTGTTTCATGCAAAAAAAAATTTGTTCTATCCGTTACTTGAGTCTCCTCCCTTAAGCTTGAAATACTTCTGGCCACGTGAACGAACGTTCGAGCATATTCGTTAGTCGACTCGTTTTCGACAAAGACTCAACGAGATTTAATATTTGAATTTTTTTAGTACACACAGAGCATCGCATTTCACCTTCCCGAAAGGCAGTCGCAACGATGCATTATAATTAGCGTTACAATTGCGCCGAACAATCGAAACGTACGAATCGTAATCACGCTCCTCGCTAGCGAAAGAGCGCGCGGAACGAATATAGACGTATATATAATCAAAGCAATTTCCTTTGTTTGCAGCACAATGCATCGCACCCCTGGGGATGGAATCTGGTGTGATTCCCGATGCAGACATCACAGCGAGCTCGAGTTTCGATAGCGGAAACGTCGGGCCACATCACGGACGGTGAGTGAATTATCGTGTATTACCGTCTCGTTTATGGAGCGCATTATGCAGATGCGATGCAATACGCATTCGGAAATATGATAAAATTAACCCCTTTGTGAGGCCCGGCGAACGGAGATGCAATTTCCCCCGAAATCAGTGCGCTTCGTTAAACGACCTATTCGGGGATAAATTGGACCGTTCTCTGGGAAAAGACTCTGCAAACTTCGCCCAAAGTGCTCGCGAATTTTTACCCCGGCCTCGTCGAAAACGCTCAAGTCGTTTTAATCGACTCTCCAAGTTTTCGTCAATCTCGAAAATTACACGATTACGAATTTCTTATTTTCAAATTTACTCGGAATTTTTAATGAACACTTACGACAAGACAATTATAGAGAAATGTTTGCTAAAGTCAGAAGTATGTATATCTTCTTTCGAACTGGTAAATTTTTAAAAATATATGGAACTCGTTTGCGATCGACGTGCAAGTTAAATTTACATTAGAGCTCTTTTCTGTAGCTCCGATTTAATTTATTTAATTAATACACAACGTTCCGATCATGGAATTTGTTCCTTAAAGAGAGATATATCGAAGCGAATGAAAACGTAGAGGACGATTAACTCCCTTTATGAAATTGTATAGAATTTCTGAAAATAACTGAAAGAACGAGCCTTTCGTGCTTTCGAAAGGACGTTGCATTCCGATACCGGTGTCTCGGCGAGTATCAATCAAAATTAAAAATAGATTTGTCAATGGGATAAATAATGTCACCGCCTTCGTTTTGTCGTCGGTAAAAGATTTGTCGGCATATCGATGGGCGGACGTTTTAAAAAGCGATATTGATTGATGCGGGTGCAATTGTGCGGCGGTGATCGACGGGAGAAAAAGAAAAGCCGAATCCCGATGCACGATAACGTTTCTGACTCTGAATGCTTTCTACGGCTTTAAACGGATGATCCTCTTCCTGTCCGTCATCCTGTCCACGACCGAGATAGCTCACGATCGGGACTCGACCGGTCACCGTATTAATCACCGACTACTAAACTGCACGTCTAATTCGGCCTTCAAGCCGCAATGAGGATTAATGACGCGGGATGTCCCGCATGCGGAGCCATTTGTATCGAACGTTCCGAAGCTCTTAGCCATCGTTAACGTAGTTCTCCGCGTATTCCTTCGATGATACGTGCCAGCTAATTACCATTCCAAAGAGAGAATCTAGGCAAATACAGACAGTGTGCCCAAATACGAGGTTCCAAACGGACCACCCGTCGCGTTAATGACCCCGACGCTCGCGAATCGTTTAACCCGTGGGACGTTTCGTCGAGTGGATTCTTAAATTCCTCGATAACGTCGCGCAAAATAGTTTTATAGTCATCGAGAAGAATAACTTCGGGGATACATTAGCATTCGGACGTCTGGGGACCACGTGCCGTCCGTATATTTAGCGATACGTTGAACGATGCCTACTTTGTCGGTTATTATTCGACGACAGGCAATATAATTCCATCGAATTTACTGCAAATCGAGTCGCGTCGTGATTACGATACGAATTTACGATTAGCATTGCTTAGCGAAAGTTCTCAGCGTTGCAATATAATTTAAATTCTATGGTATGTCTTAAAAGTCAATAGAATCGTTCTTGATCTATGGCAAAAATTGTTGTTTGTAGTTTTAGTAATACCTTAACCCATAAGTGGACTCTCAATCTCGAATGGGTGAATGGAAATCAACTTTCCTTTAAAGCATTTAAAAAATGATGAACTAATAGGAGATTACATTATTTTAAACGTGTAGAGACCATAATAATCCACTTAAGGATTAAAGGGAAAGTTGTTTCAGCTCCGCGAATATTATTAAAATCGCTCGTCGATTAATTATACAAAATGTAATGCCTAGTAGACGTTTCTTTTAAATGAATATTCATACCAAGCGACGTGGTAGAGAAATCTTATCGATCACAGTTCCGACATCGCGAACGCACATTAGCAAACTTCTTTGATAGCAACGGGTGGTCCGAGTCTTTTGAGCTACGAGTCAGGCGAATGCGGAATTCAGCGAAACGCCGAGAAGGCATGACCGTGTTTATGGTCCAACGGGGTTTCCCTGAAAAGGTGTGTTAATGCTTGAATGGTAATTGAAGTTTTAACGCGTAAGAAGCTACGGCGATATTTTTCATCTGGCCACGATATAAAAGCAAGGAAAGCCTTTTCGATGCAATGCCGATAACGTCGCTTGTGAACATTCTTTACCAGTAGACCGTCTAGACCTTCTTCAACGGCAGTTCCACGGCTTCCTGATACTGCGGGCTTCCCGGTGAATACCCTATTTACCCCATACGACTCCGTTTACCCTAAAATACGCGCATCTAACTCGTATTACGTGTACTTCGTTCTCGTCGAGATACCGCGCTCTTCGAACGAGAGTCCTCGAAAAACATTCTGCGAACGCATGGAACTTCCTCTCCTTTCGATCGAATGAGATTCAAAAATTTCTAAATATAACGCAGCAATCAAAATCCACCGAAAAGCCAGACGTAAGACGATTTTAAAAATTAAACTAAAATATTTTTGCTATCTGAGGTAGTTGAATATGCGAGGAACATTGTATCGACATTCATAAACTGCTGTGCTTAATCTTAACCATTGATCAGTGATAATAAGTTCGTATATATGTATGTTACGAACAAGAAATTTTACTACAATATTAACTTCACTGGAACTACGATTGATTGATTAAAACATTAGAGAAACACTAAAAAAATCATGCTTTTTTCGACAAGCTTGGATTAAAATCTATCTTAAAACTATCCTAATACATTCACAAAATTGCAAAATATATTGTTTACACTTATCTGTGCCTGATAAATGTCAAGAAATTTGTACAATTGTAGAAATTTGTTACATTTCGATAAAATTGATGTAAAGTATTTGAATTCTTTCTCATCAAATTTCAATGAATATTAACAAAATTATGGGAGTTTGAAGATCCAGCTTTCATAATAGGCATGCCCAACTTTTCGGGCCAAATACCCCACTGTACACCCGCCGGACGACAACGATAATGCAAAAAAGAATCGATCTTTATTTAAATTCGAAAGTCGAAATTCTCGCGAGCCCGTAGAGCACGCAAAGGGAAGCACGAACGCGCTGAGGGGCTATAAAAATAAATTCAACCGAGCGTTACTCCGACGCTTCAGCAACAGCGTCGTTTGTCTTCGGTTGCTCGCGTCCACCGGTCGCGTGTTGCTCGAACTTGCTCGCTGCCGGTCCAAGCCCCGGCACATTCACGGAAGAACATTTTCATCAAACGGCTCCCGGGTGCACCGGGGTCACAAAGAACGGCCTCTTACCCCTGTCGCCGGCGGCAACAAATCATCTCCGTCCGGACGGTTCGTAACTCCGTGGGCCGTTGGAGCTCGAGTGACTCCCTTCGTTCGCGTTCGACAAACCATTCCTCTCGATAATCGGCCTCTTCGTCGTCGCCGGGGCCGTGCTTTTGGCGATTCCGCCGACGCGGCAGCTCCGCGAGCCTCGAGAAGTCGGCGTAATCGTTCGTTCGGAGATTTATCGCGGAGCAGGGTGGCGCGCTCGCGCGCTCGCGGAATGTCTTTGATGCCCTGGACTGTATCAAAGTGGCAGCCACGGCAGTTCGAGTCTCTCTTAATGGGCTATGAGTTATGGTCTTTCGCTGCGCTGGATAACCTCCCTCGTCCCGTCTTCCTATTTACCTTTCTCACTGATCCCTCCCTTTCTCCTTCTGTTCGCCTTTTATCCCCGCTTTTCTCCTTCTTTTCTCCCGCTCTCTCTGTTCGGCTGCTTTTACTACCCTCCGCGTCAAAGCTACGCTTAAAATTCTGACGTTTCGCACAGGAGGACTTGCGCGGCTCTTTATCGCGCGACGGGCACTTTTGCCTCGTCGTACGCTGTACGTCGTAACTAGGACCGACGATGGAGTTGCCAACGCCCCGCGACTACTTCCAATTTAGTCGAGACCCCTTTCCAACGCGCGTTACAACTTAACTCCTTTGTTTGTTCGTCGAGTTACAGGCGACGAAGTCAAGACACGACGCACGGTGGCCCATTTCGCCGAAAAGCTCGCCAAAATATGAAAGCGTCTTTTGATTTGTACGGGAATTGGTATTCTAGTAATGTAATTCTCTTGCCAAGATTAATTTTACGACAAATTTTAGTCATTATAACATATCCGTCTGCCATTTTTGATCCGCTGTTGTGTTTCTCGAAATTTTTACTTTAAATTCGTAATCAGCGACCTTGAAAAATCTAGAATACCAATTCTCGTACAAATCAAAAGACGCCTTCATATTTTGGCCAGCTTTTCGGTAAAATAGGCCACTGTGCGATGAATAGTGGAGAATTGCGTTGGAAAAGAAAAGATATATGATAATAATTCTTAAATTGAGTACGTGATTCGTAAGTTGAACGCTTCTATCCCTTCCAACTATCCTCCTTGGACCCAGCGAAGCGTGAACAAGTGGTGTCGAATTTCGCCTCCACTGTACGAAAGATGAACTTAAGATAAAATAATGATCATCTTAAGAATCATTACTGTGGAAGCAAACTGCACGCTTTCGGTATAGAATAGCTCAAATTTTGGACAAACGTGCTCTGTAATAGTTTTAAAACACAGTAGAATTTCCTGCAACGCGATTAGCAATAAAGCTATCCGATCTAAACTGTACATCATATTAAAACGTAAAGTGGTTAAACAAGAGGTGCCGGGAATCGTCTAGGAATCGCAACCTCATCCTTCCGACTCGCGGGGCGCGCCCCGGCTCGCCGTAAAACATTTACAGGGCAAGATAGCGGTTAATGAGGAACTGAAATGGTAATAAGCAGGGAGTGAGACGTCAAACGGGAGAACGAGGCGATTAGATTCGACTCGCCGGTGGTTTCCTTCTTTTTGTTTTGCGGTTTTCCCTCGTGATTCGTAGAATCCGTGCCCGGCATTCCTCTTGCAGCGCGCGTTTTTCGCGGCAATCGCGGCCGAGGGGAAGGAGCTTTTTAATGCCATGGACGAGTCCGCGAAAGGTATGTGCGAATACAATTATTAGCCAGCTCGAAGTGGCTTCCCCGTCCGCCGTTCTCGCGGCGGTGCCGGCTCATCTTTAATTCATGCCATCCGGTGGCTCGACTCGATCGATAAATTATAATTTCACCCCGTATCGCCCCGACGAGGTGACGGTTATCCGTCAGCCGCCAGGAGGATCACGTATTTATACGATTTCCTTTCTGCGACGATGTAACATTTCCGATTATACCCCCATCCTCTTCGCTTTCGTCTTATCGATAGATTTTTATCGGCACGTCAATTGCAATGTCTGCATACAGCGTCGAGAATATACGCGTTCAACGAAAAAAAAACCACCACGATTCAAGTTTTGCACGCTCTTTGGATCCGTCGGTGTTCGTAAAATTTTTATTACGCGTGTTTACAACGCTCGCATCGGCGAGTAAATTAACGCTTCGCAAAAAATGCTTTTATTCGTTAGAAATTGATAAACGATGTCCGGAGGAAAAAAACCATAATCATAGCGTAGGTATTGATGGATGACTCGGTATTAATCGGTACGATCGATCGTTCGCGATCGAGCTGCGCTCGTAAGCACGCGCAATAGTAATTTATCGTTGCCGTTCGATGTATCGCTGATTTCTGTGTTTAATTTTTTTTCCTCGATCGATACAATATTTTCGTCGTTGTGTCGACGAGAAATAAAATTAGCATCCTCGTAAACTTTCCAGCCAGGAAGTACGAAGAACGTTTCCCGGGAAGAAGGGTGAAGAAATGATGGCCGCCGGGTGAAAAAATAAAGAACGGTAATCCGAGTGTAAATATTTATCCTTGCAGGCTGAGGCAAGAGAGCCACGGAGGTGCCTGGTGCCCGAAGCAGCAGATCACCACGGAGCCACGCGAGTGGCTGGAAATTGATCTTCACACGGTCCACATGATCACCGCCACCAGCACTCAAGGCCGGTTTGGAAACGGTCAAGGTGTCGAATATTCGGAAGCTTACATGCTGGAATATTGGAGGCCGAAGCTGGGAAAGTGGGTTCGATACAGGGACGTGCGCGGCGAGGAGGTAAGTACGTTCCAAATACAGGATAATTGAGACGATTGCTTTTTTTTATCGCCCGCAAAAACTACGTCCTTGATTCGCCGTAATAAACCATCGTAGACTGTCGGCAGTTAAGAACCGTACGAGCAAGCTTCTCGATCGTACTCCGCGACGAATAAATTCGCGTTGATTTAGACGAAGTTTAGAACGAAACAGTTATTGCTCCAAAGGAAACAGACGAGCTGACGTACGACGGGAAGCTGTGCGTCACTCGCGATTTATTTGTTGTTTCGGACAACACGAGCATCTTATCGGGAACATAGTTGCTTAGTTCGCACATGCTAACGCGGCGATACGAAATTGATTACCGCGATGTGTTTTCCTTTGGACGATTCGAGAGAATTTAGTGCTTCTAAATCAGGTTGCGCGTCTTTTATTATTTACGAGATACTCCGATTGCCCGTGTCTCGAAACGCTTTGAATCTAAATAAGCGTGCATTGTTAAATTACTAATTCTGATAACCGGGGCGTTTAAATTAATTTTTGCAAAGCTTCAAGGAGCCCACGGTTTATCTTCCCGTCGTCCATATTGTTAGAACAACCGACAAATAAAAGGTTACCCGGGGTAACAATGGAAAATTTCAGCATTAATGAAGAATTTGCGCGAGAAGCAGAAGCGGCCGCGTAAATCCTGCATAAAACCCCTGTAAAATAGGGAATCAGCGAACAAAAGAAGGCGTGTACGGGAATGTGAAACGGTGCACACGTGTCGAGGGCGGGCGGAAAATTCCACGGGCGTCGGCACATTTTCTTCCTTACCTTTTTCCTGTAATTTATCAATGAACGTATGAGCACGACAAAAGAAACACCGAGCGTGATAAATGCTCGGGACACTGAACGACGTGCGGCAAGAGGTCAGTTTGCAATCGATACACGTGCTGGGCGTTAGCGTTTCGGAATAAGCACTCCGTTCGGATACAGCGGTGGCCTTCGACTTGTCACTCGTGCTGTAGCAATTGGAGAGGCGGGTAGGTTAAAAGACAATGGTAGAAAATGGCAAAAATCTGGGTTCGCCCTAAAATATCGATGAAGTATAATTCTGCGTGTTGTAAAATATTGTAAAAGCACAATTTTGTATCCTGCAAATGATGGGAAAGTCACGAAGAGAGTACCTACATCGAAATTCTTTGCTTCTATCCCCTTCAGAGGGTTAAAGCAATCAACAGAATAAAAAATAGGCTTTGTCTCTTACTAAAATTGTACCCAGGGTTTCGGGAAGATATAGGACTACCGTTTCGTACCAACTTTGTAGAAAATGGCGTCTGCTATTGACCCTTGGCGAGGCAGCGTTGGTCACGCGTCGGAGATAAAATCGAGACCTGGTCTGTGCTCGCAGTTTCGGTTTCAGGGAACGGCGTGCATAACTTTGCAACAATTTTGGGAATAATATATGCATAATAACTCGGGAGACAATATGTGTAACAGTTTCGGGGGAGAGCGCGCGTAACGAATCGAGGGACGTTAGTGTGTCCAGAATCGCGCATCGCGGGGGCACATAATTCAATTCAATTAACCGGTCACAACAATTCACCGGGGCGAAAGATCGCCGGGGTTACGTGTAAGCGGAATTGCGCGGTTAAATTTAGTCACGGGGCGATACGCATAAAACGAGCCGGCGCGCGGATTATTGAGAATGATTTGTAGCGGTGTCCGCAAGTCTGCGGGCCGAGCGCGGGCCAGTAACTAAACCGTGACGTTAACAAGACGTAAATCTCGGACGTAATACGCTAACGCTCAAAAGTGGTACGCGACGGTCGATGCAATTTACTAGAATAGATCGGCAACCGTGAACTTACGACATTAATTAGCTACGACCAACAATAGCGATTTATTTCGCCTGAAATATGTACTTACGCACGATGACAAAATTTCATTGTAATTGTTGAATCTCATAATCGTCTCGTGATGGTGCAAAAATCATCTCTAGTAATGACGTATATGTCTAGCCTTTCTTTCTTTCTCGCCCTTCTTCGGTGGGTGAATCGTACAGTTTAGAAACCGATCTCTAATAAATACAAATACAACACATAGCTCTGCAATTCCTATAGTAATAATAGATATCGAATGAAATCAACGCGTAGCAATTTATTAGCGACGTTGGTTCGACCAAACGATAGAGTTTGTACGCGTTCGTCGCGGTACGCTTTTGCTTTCTATTTTAAGAACACAAAAGATTTTAAAACTTTCCCCTTAGTATCAAGGATGGCGGGATACTTTTGCAACTAATTGCATATCTTCCGGCGCGTTGCAGTCTGGAGAATTCCGCGAATGCACCGGTGGGACGTCGATGAATGAACGGTCCTCACGCGTAGTACGCGCGAGGCACGCGTCGCCAAAGAACCGCTGTCACTTTGTGATACCTATTATCGCGAACAGCCACGTGGAACGCGGCGTAAATCATTCTGATTTAACGACGATAGGCAGCCGGAGTCGCGTGGCGTACGGTTTTTGTTTCGTCTCGAGCTTGTGCTCAAAGAGAATCTACCTCTCCGTGATCCTCGACGGCGTTGTTTTCAGTTATTTTACGATTTTCGTCGGAAAGTGGAAAGCGAAGAAAATGGCAAAACGCGCGGGTAGACTTCAACACGGGACTTCCACTGTTTCGCGATATTTGTTCTGAAGAGGTACGCGCGGGAACCAATATAAGTCATTTCGCTCCGCCGACAATAACATTATTTTCGAGCAGCGTTGTATTTTTATTTTATTTCCCGTGAACGCGAGGCGGACGTTTTTACTCCGAGGGAGAACGATCGTGATTCCAGGGAACGGAATGGGGTGGACGGGGAAGGGGGTGAGGGGGGCGAAAAAAGAAGAAGAAAGAAGGAGGTGAACGTCCAGTCGACGAGGTGGATTTCCTTGGAAGTTAGTACGTAGAGAGGGTGCTTCGAGCTTATTTGTATAGGAGGGTGGATCAATAAAACGAGGGAAGGGAAAGTCGTCGCGTGCACGCGGGTCAGACGATTTCGACTCACCTACATAGGCGTTACCTGGCTGAATAGAAACCGAGGTCGTTCGAACGTACGACCAGCGTCCCGACGAAGGTCGAACTCGTCGAAATTTCGCCGTACCTTCTTCGAGCGAAGCTTCCATTCGTGTACCGTCGCGAAATAACCTTCGCCTCGCATACGATTACTTCGCGAAAGTGACACGCGTTTTCCCTCGAGTATCCCCGACAATGGTGAGCGCCGAAAAATATGGCGGCTCTATTCGCGCCGCGATATTACGATCGTGTTTCGATCAAACCGCGCGAACATCGTTCGAATTATTAGCCACGTAAAACATATGATTTGGGTGAAACTTTCCGAGTATTTCGAGGGTAACGTTACGCGGTGGGCGTAACTTCTTTACAGGCGGAGGACTCTCGGGGCTCGCGAAGGTCACTGTTGTCCCTTTGCACGGAATTATGCGCGTTACTTGCACGCGTACTACAGCTTTAGGAGACTGTAAACGCAACCACTCGTATCAGTAATTATCTAGGACTGTGTATGCAGTCGTATACAGAGTAATTTTAAAGCTATCCCTTTGGCTGGGAGCAACGTTTCTGTTTTTTAAATATTTACGGTGCAAATCGATATACAGCGTGAGGCACGAACTAGTCCCCAGGATTTTTCAGCACCCTTGCGATAGTCTGACAAAAAAATTGATTGTCGATAAAAAATTAAGGTTACCGTTATATTTTTAAATTCATAGTATTGTAGGCGACGTCGAGATGAATTCAATGACCTGCTACACGATGATTTTCAGATAACATTGAAGGAAAAATTGTCATGAATCGATTGCCACGTTATTTGAAATTGTTCGGAGATACATGACACTAACTCGCATTTAGACGTAAACAAATGAACGTGAAAATCAATTTCTTTTAATATTCAAACAACTGCAATTTTTTGTCAGTTACACATTGATTAATTAAATACTGAAAGGGGCTGAAAAATCGTGGAGACTAGTTCGTGGCTCACCCTGTATAGCACGAATAATTTACTACGAAATACTGGCTTGGCAATTTTTTGTGACATCGAAATAATAATATCAACGCTCGTTTCAAAGCAATATATTTCGCATAAAAATTTTAAACGCCTGATAATTTATTCCGTTTAAATAAAAGACCAGACAATTCGCCTGATCCGAACCAAACATTTTTCTTCGTGTTTGCCTGTCGTCGAAGGCAAATGAGGAATTTAAGAGTCTCGACGTAGGTGGGACATTTATGTAAATATTATTCGAGGCAGCGAACGATTCAATCCGTAATTAAAATTGACGAGAGGAACACGGGTTTTCGCCCACTCCGTCCGCGTCCATATTTCTTCCAATGTTCCTTAATCGTTGCCAGTTCGTTTCGATCCGTCACGGTCATAACTTAAGATTAGTTATAAATCGCGGTACCGAAATGGTGGCAGCCACCCGTCGATTCTTAGCTCGGTTTAATCTCGCCCATAAAGCATACTAATTAAGTACACGAAACCGGTCGAAAAGAGTGAAAGGAAATCGAGAGTCTCGTTAATCGATGCAGACCATCGTCCGTGGAAGCGTGTGCTGGCCGTGGAAAAAAGTCGTTCGCGTCGACCGACATTCGTAAACGTCGGTCCTTTGACCACCGGAAAGAGCCACCGGTTCCGATGAAACTGACCACCCACAAAACCTGGTCGAAGACGCCCTGTCGGGGGATAAATCTGCAGAAATTCGTGTCTCTTTCCTCCCGCTGCGCGGACCACGGCTGTTCCTCGCTTAATTACACAACGACACTCGGGGCTTATCCGACGAATAATCTCGCCTAACAGCTCGGCCTGGACCAGACGACGTCGGTGGTATCGCGCCGTGCGGTTGTCAACGGCCCTGCGTTCGCAATCCGCTCGAACGAACCGCAGAGAATACCAGTGTAAAAAATAAGAAAATCGCGCGAACCGTCTAATATTTTTAACCATCCGTATTTGGCGTGACGGAGATACGCGGCGCGGCCATAATTTATCTCGCTGATCCCTGCTGCTGACCTCACGGTCTAGCCGACTTAATCGTTTCCATAAAATGTCCGCTCCTACGCCATTATTCGCTAAAATTCGATGTAAAATCTGTTTACCAGTCGAGAAATTTAATCCTTGCGAATATATTATCTCCGACGCCCCGTTGGGAAAATCTGTAAATTAAAAATAGGAAAGTTTCACTATCCAGAAATGGTCGAAATAATTTTGATCTAGCGTCTCCTCCAAAAATGTGAAATTGAAGCTCACCGATCGGGTCGACGAACCCCGGTTCGCGAACGCATGACGCACCGGGAGAGAAATACGCGCGGCAACACCTCGGACCACCCGTTGCGTAAATATCCGTCTAATTAAACCGTCAGACGGCTTATCCGTCACGATCTTCGTCGACGACACGAGGCCATCAACGGCGGCTTCTGTTCGGTAGCTGGCCGCCGCGGACTATTCGGGATCGAGAGGAAACATTAACATAAAATGGGCGTTGGTGGCCGCGCCACGCCCTGTTACGACTCCTTCGAGCCGCGGTTGGAATTTGTCCGCGACGAAAAGTGACAGACCACTTCGAGAAAACGAGGTGGGGGAGGATGATTTTTAAGGGACACGCGATCGTTCCCCAACGTATCGTGAAAAAAGACTTTTCAGCCGAGATCCGCGCGAGTCGTTTCGCCGCGGAACGCGTGGGCGCGAAGATAAATATCGAGATTACTTATTTTTCTTGGTGGACGAGTCGACGGCTCGTAAATGCCGTCGTATTTTCGCTCTTTCGCTCGCCCCGTTTTGCCCACCCGACCGCCATCGTGTTCTCTCGGAATAAGCTGAAAATTTCCGGAATCCTTTCGCGGTTCATCGTAAACGATTAGACGGCCGCTGTTAGCGGGACGGATTTTTCAATTGCTTTCAATTGCGCTACAAGATGGCGACTTCCCCCTCGTCGACTTGTGTCGCGTTGCGTGTTCAGTTCTTAGAATCAGAAATATCTGAAATAGATCTCTCATTTATACAGGATGTTCGGCCACCCCTGGGAAAAAATTTTAATAGAGAATTCTAGAGGCCTAAATAAGACGAAAATCAAGAATACCAATTTGTTGATGGAGGCATCGTTAAAAAGTCATTAACAATTAAATTCAAAAATTTCAAATCGTTCTGGAAAAATTATTTTCGGTTGCGGGGGTCAATTACAAACATTTTTGGTGAATACACATACTTCCGAAATCCTACCCACTTTCGAGAAGAAAATTCGAGTAAGTGCTGAAAGTTTTGGGTGAAAAAAAAGACTTTCGAATCGTCTTGGAAAAATTATTTTCAATTGCAGGGGTAAATTGCAAGCATTTTTGGTCAACAGACATACCCCCGAAATCCTACTCAGTTTCGAGAAAAAAATTCAGTACGGTCGGAACTTTAAACGTTAATAACTGTTTAACGAAGCCTTCATCAACAAATTGGTATTCTTGATTTTCGTCTTATTTTGGCCTCTAGAATCCCCCATTAAAATTTTTCCCAGAGGTGACCGAACACCCTGTATAAATATTGCACTCGTTTAGGATTGTATGTTAGAATACGTTTATTATTAAGAGGACGTTTCTTTCTTCACTTTTTCAAAATAGTTCTGAAAATATCTACCAAAAATCGCATCGAGTCACTGAGGATTAATACCTGATAGAAAAAAAATCATTAAGAACGAACAGTATTCCTAATCTCTCTGTTTCGATAATTCCACGCAAAATAAATTCACGATCACGAAATCTTTTTCACGTTTTCTCAACTTAACGTATGTATCTGTTATTTCTATCCAATTAAATACAATTCGAAAGCCAGTAAAGCCAACTTATTATGGACTTCCGACAATCGCCGGGTACGTTCGCAGTTTACACAGCAATTTATTCTGATTTTCGTTGGCCCCGCAAGCCTTGGAACTGCAGCGTCACCGAAATTTCAACGCCCGCTAGCCGCGATATTCTTTTTCCATCCCTCCCCCACAATTCGACTAGACTTCTTTCAGGACTGTTTCGTTCGCGGGCGTATTTCAGCCTCTTAACGAGCGTTTCGCGCGGGCCAACGGATCGGCGCCCGCGCTCATTAAACTCTTGTAACGAAGTAGAAAATGGGGACGTGGTTGTCTACGACGCTCGGCGAAATTTCACACGTGTCGGTTCATTGTATTTCACCGGTTCGCCGGTTCTCCGCGCGTTCGTTTCGATGTGCTAAACATCAGGTGCCCGGGCGTCGCGGCGAAGAATAACGAGCGCAAATAAAACGGTGTCAGCTACTGGTCCCAATTACCGGACCGCCCCGCCGCAGAACGTGCCGGTTCGACCGACCGCCGACGACGATCATCTTTTAATCGGAGTTTCCTTAACGCGATCCTGGTCTACCGACCAAAAGAATCTACTTATTGCTTAAAAGAATCCCAACGGACGCGAGTAAATGGGGGTTCGAGGAGAAAATTGGATTTTATATCGCGCGAAATTGTACGCTTCTCTCCGCGGTTGTTTCTTCAAAAAAGGAACTACGATGCTCGTATTCGAGGAAAGAGAAGAATAATTGATTGAAGCTTCGGTATTTATTAACTCGTCGTTGGTCTTCTTGCGATCTTCGAGGCACTGGATTCTGAAAAATAATTCATGAGAAAGTTGAAGCTTCCATAGTCACGCGAACGAGGAACCTAGGATAGGATCAGGGGACACGCTACGTGTAACGAGTTGAATAAAGAGTAAGGTGAATTAATTTTTCGCGATGCCCAGAGTGTTTAATTATTATCTATCGTAACTGGATTCGCAACGGAGAGTGCGCGAAACGTTTCCACGAACGTTATTACGAGTAGTCGAGGCATTTCACGGTGCCGCGATTTCTCGTTTCACGCGTTCCCGGATAGAACAACGCGCGTTCTATTCCGCCGGCGAGCTCGAAGGTCGAAACGCGTGTATCGCGGAGGAGGATCGAGAATTTCTCGGACAGCGTCGTCGAGGGTCGTCCTTTCGGAAACAAAGGACCTTTTATTTTCCACTTACCAGCTTGACAGTGCCTCTCGGCTCCGCCACGAGATTCTCACGTATGGTCGTTTACGTGACCGTAGTTTATCGCGTTCGTGATCCCGACAGGTGTATACGCGCGCTATTTGAATGTTCATTACCCGATACGATCGTCGATAGTTTATGGTGCTTTAATGATACGCCTCGAGAACTGTATTCGCCTCTTTCGGATGAAATTTAGATAGCCACGTTCTAAACAATTTCAACAGATAAATTGCACGACATTAGACGGGGACCGAATTAAATTTCTTGGTTATGGATGATCAGTACTGCTAATAATAATTTAACCGTAAGGGATGAGATAGCAGAATTAAATTTAAAAATAAGGATTATCCTATTGAAATCAACTCTTTTCGAACGGTGTCTGCGTATACTAATGAATGGACCTTGACAGTCCATTCTTATCGAGGTTGCAAACGTTTGAAAGAAACCCTGATTCGTCAGTCACCCAGTGTACCTATTAAAAAGCTACCATAATCTGGTGAAATAAAATGAAATGCGTATGTAGGTGTGAGCTTCGGACAAATTAATTACGCTTACTAAAGATTAAAGTTGCTGGATCGTTCTGCTCTTAAATTGAATGCATCGTGAAACGTGATGTAAATTGCATGTTGCAGGTGATCAAGGGAAACACGAACACCTACCTGGAGTCCAAGTACGAATTGGAGCCGCCGATGTGGGCAAGCAAAGTTCGTTTCCTGCCGTACAGTTATCATCGACGGACCGTTTGCATGCGAGTGGAACTGTACGGTTGCCCGTGGAACGACGGGATCGTGTCGTATTCGATGCCACAGGGCGACAAACGCGGCAATTGGGAGTTCTTCGACGCGACTTACGACGGATACTGGGACGGTCAGCTCCTACGTGGCCTGGGACAACTGACGGATGGCAAGATCGGACCGGATAACTTCAAGATGGGTTATTACGATTACGAGAGAGGTCAGGGCTGGGTCGGCTGGAGAAACGACACCAGGTCCGGTCATCCGCTCGAGATCAAGTTCGAGTTCGACCACGTTAGAGAGTTCTCCGCCGTGCACATTTATTGCAACAATCAATTCACCAAGGATGTACAGGTGAGCAAAAGTCAACGAAAGATTGTAGTCGTATAGTGCATACGTTCTTAACCATTGTCTTCGTTCGGACAAAGTACGAAGAAATAATTTTTATTTTTTGCTATATCGGATCTTATGTTTGTTCGTACGATAAACTTGTGTCTAAAAATAAATTTGCACGGAGCAATGTAAGAAAATCATAGGGTAAGTAATAATAATGAAACCAAACATCCCGGAACACGTTGAAGCATGGATGAATTCATGGATGAATCATTCATACATGTTAAAGTACGAATGAAATATTCATAGACATGACAAACACAGCCGAGATACAAATTGAAAGCGTGTATCGATTTGCAAATTGTAGAAAACGAAAGTGAAACGAACGAGTGACTTTATTTCCCTGCTTTATAACGTGTACGCATTTCCAAACATTTACTTCAAACTTCTATCGAAAGTCATGTTTTTTAGACGTACATTATACGAATTCTTTTTAAAACTGTTTAAGCCGTCGTGAACTCCGAGAAGTCCAGAACCACTGGGATGGAAGATCGTAGAATCTTATTGATTTTAACAATGAAAAGATATTTCTTTCATCTCGCAGCGATACGTTTCTCTTATTATCGTACGATATCTCATTTTAAAGCTCGCGTCTTGCCGTGTGAAATACTGCCAGACGTATTTATGGGAAAGCGAAGTCACTTAGTAAAGTAATATTTCAAATCCTGCTGCAGTTCATATTCCTCTATCCACTATATTGACAAGCGTCTTTCGATTTAACGCGTTAATTGATTCTGCGTGGACGGTGGTAGTATTTTCTTTTCCACGTTGAAGATAAAATCGGGCAATAGGGCTTTTAATTCAGCGATTATTGCCAAGTTTGGCGCGTAACCTGCAGCGAGGTCGATTTCGCGTCGTGATTCGGAAGGTAGAGCAAAAGGAAGAGACGGTAGGAAAACCTGGTACGAGAAACCAGAGCCTTCCCCAACGTTTGCGGGTCGTGATCTTCGTATCCCCACGAACAAACCCTCGGGCAGATTTTTGGCCCGGAGAACAGTCACGTAGTTACGTTCAACAACATGCAGGTCTGAAGTCACGCTCGATGTCTGCTAGGTTCCAGTAGTGGTGTATCTATATTCTCTAATACATGCTTCCTGACTATTATTCCGTCAGCCGCATAAATTTATCAACTTCGTCGGTTCTTGATTCGTCAAGCTCCGTAGCTGAAACGCTTTGATACAATAATTCTTAAAACGAACCCCAAACGTAAACTCCCAACTGGGATGACTGAGAAATTGCTCATTTTTAAATTCGTGTTAAAACAAATTATTCCTTTCATTTTCATTAAAATAGAGACTGCTTTCTGCATATAATTTACACGCTCGTTGCGTATAGAGATAACTTTGCGACAGGACGAAAGAATTTTCCGTATTTTCAGTAGCACAGTGTGCACGCAGTCCCGCAAAATAAATAAATTACGAAGTTCGTTGTTCGTTTCGCGGTCTTCGTAATTTCGATCCGATGGTTCGAGACCGTGGTTATCGATGGAGTTCGGGTCGACGATAGAATTTCCATCCGTAATCTCCTTGGCAGCGATCTCGTCGAACCCCGACACCGGTCCACGTTATTTTCAAATTTCCTCCATGATCGTTCACCGAATATCCGCGAAAATGCACGAAAAAATTGTGGGTAGACGCGGTGCGCGACAGGGAGGAAATTGGAAGAGCCCGCGGCGGTGGCTCGCCAACAGAGCTACGATACAAAAAAAAAAAAAAAGAAAAAATATGGGGGTGGGATAAAAAAGAAGAAAGATAGCGAAGGGAAAAAAGAGACTGGGCGACGAGAGGGAGAAAAACGACGCGAGAAATACGGACGCAAAGTGAAAAAATGCGAGACAGACAGTCGCGGGCGAAATGTGCGCGAAGATCTCGCGCCAGCCTTTAATCCACGAACGGAGGAGGGCGAAAGAAACCCGGGGGTAGGGGCGGAACGATGGCGGTGCACGCCATGAAATCTAGTTTCCACGTCGGAGTCAAGGTCGGACGTAGGATGGGTAACGAGGCGCAACAACGGTTAGCCCCTGGGTTCGGCTGGAACGGATGAAAAGAGAAAGAGGAAACGAGGCGCGCGATTTTACAGGGTGGCAACAACGGCGTCGGCGGTCGCAGTCTGGGTTTTAGGTAGTAGTGGTGCCAACCGACGCGGGGTGTTGGCCGTTCTGTGAAAATTTTCCGGCCCCGCGTGCTTCCGGCCACGAATTTCTATATAATGGCCCCGGCCCCGCTATCAAGATTTATTTCAATGGAACCCCTCATTACCCTGGCCAACGAGTCTGTGTTCCATAATCGAGCAGCCCAAGGGGCTCGAAACAACAAACAATCGAGGGGGAACGAAGCAGCTTTTAAGAAATGAAATCTTTACCGGTGTTTCGTTAGGTCCGACCAACTTTATCGTCATTCTGTTCTTGCTCCTTACAGGGCGAGATGAAAATTGAAGGGGCGGGCTAACCAAACGGTAGGGTTGCTCTCCGGTGACCGGGCAATATCTTTCGTTTAACCTTCGTTTAGCGTGCTCGATATCAGAGATACGTAACATTCTATTCGGATTGTATGTTACGCATTTTTTCGTATTATACGAAAGCGTGTATCAAGAAAAATTCAACGGGAACGTGAACGTGAGACACGCAAGGTGTTGCTAGTGTTTCTTCGTAGATGGTAAACATCAACTGTGTAATCTAATATTACCAGACTGCCCCTTTAAATGAATTACGGTATACAATACGAATGATTCACTACTACTTAGCGGCGCCGTTCAACGTTGACAGCAAACATATTAACCACTTAACTGCCGCGCCCGCGTTAAGTCGGGGAACGCAATCGCCGGACAAACAAGTGACATACAACTCGGCGACTAAAATAATGAAGAGGAAGACGAAATTTCCAGCAGAAATTTTGAAACGAATATTCGAAAAGTGAAATGAGAAATCATTTTACGACCAAAAAATTCTTGGAAATTTATTTTCAACCGTCACAATGGTTTCCCCTCTTAAGTTAATGTTTATAACTTGGTTGCGGCACGTATAATCGATAGACAACGTCTACGCTAACGGTATTATAGTTAAATAAGTATTCTGTTGGGGGAAAAAATTGAGACGGTTAAAGTAGCGAAGACAGAGAACCATCGAAGAAACTAAAAGATGGAAACGGCGAGGAAGGTGTTATTCCAAGTTCGTCTCTTTGTCTCGATCCACGGTCGCCTGGCGATCCGGAGGATCGTAAAGTCGCTCGCTGAAAGGCGTAGAATGGAAGTTTTCCGGGGCGACGTCGCTTCATGCGCGAATCTCTATATAATGGGCCTCGAAACACTCTCCTTACCAGTATCAAGATTTATTTGAATAGAGCGCCTCATTACCCAGCTCGGGGCTCGGTTGTATGGCTCGCGAGCGGGCAAGATGGCGGGGGGTGGTGGAGAAGAGACGGCGAAGGCAAGGGCAGCAGAAACCGGCGCTGCATCGGCTCGAGGGTGAGATCGAGGAGGCAAGGAAGATTCGCGGAAGACGGGAAGAGAACGTCGAAACCAAGAGAAACGATCTGCGTTGCCGTTCTTTCTCTCTCTCTCTCTCTCACTCTCTCCGTTACGCACAATGGTGGCGAGCAACGAGCCGAAGGAGCAGATACGCCACGTATTCAAATACAATACCGACAGTCTGGCAAGTCGGCAGTCTATGGATGAGGTACGAGGGCAAGCAAAGGGGTAGGTGGGTAGCAACCACCCCTAAACGTCCCCTTCTATTAACAAGCGCCCGCTCGCGCGGATAGGACACGTCTTCTGAAAGACAGCACTTCAAAGCATCGCCAGCTTTTCCCTCCTCGTCTCTCGTTTGTTCGTTCTCTCGGTCCCTCTTCTCAAACGGCTTCGCGGCCGCCACTTCGTCTTCTTCGGCTTCCTCATACTACCGCCGTCGGCCGTCGACGAGCTTCAGTATGCTTCGACGGTGCTACCTTGAAAATCCATACGCGTCGTCGTTGCGTTCGTCTTCGGGGCTAAGAGAGTTAGATAATCTCAGCTTTGTAATCTCCGTTTCCAAGCCCTCCGCGCTCTGTACTCTCGTCTATCCTTCTCTGTCCCAGCTCGTTCCGTTCCCGTCTAACCACCTTAACTCGCGCGCATCGCACCGGTGCGTCAACCTCTACGGCTTTCCGGCTGGCATTCTCCGGGCGCAACTATCTTACGCTTTCCTGGAGTGGAATTAGCATTCCACGCGCCTCTCGTCTGCTGGAAACGCAGCCGCGGGAGGGCTAGCAATTATCGAAGTCGTCGATGTCAACCCACTGTTGCCTCTATAAAGTTGCTCGTTATATCCGTAATAAATAGCCCGGTGTGTATTTGTGGAAGAGGAATCGCGAGATATATTAATATCCGGCGTTGGGCTCCGCGACGGAACGCCGCGGCTCCCATGAGCTCTAAGCGCCCCGGCCGTAAGATGCTGATTTATACATATAATTAATGTTGAATATTAGCCGCTATATCATGTTTAGTGTACACAATGAGAAGCTTAATTTTACTGTCTGAAATAACCTTTCCCGTGCCACGTTCCACGTATCCTTCTGCTGCGGCGTGTTTTAAGAGTACACGGCCCGAGCGTACCGCGTTCAGGATGTAACTCCCAGAGTGCAAAATAATTTCTACCATTTGTCAATTGCGTAAACGCGAAAAGTCGTGCGAATACGCGGGTCAGAAAACTCGCGACTAATGCCATCCTATAGCTCACCCTTGTCTACGAGCACCGTCCATTACATGCTTATCTGCTGGAGGAGTGTACGCGACTTTCCGCTCACGTTGGGCGCTCTTCTACAGGGCATTTCAAGACAACGGTGTTTAAAATTCCTTAAAAAAATAATCGTTTTATTACACAGGGTGCCCCGTAGCATGTAGGACTCATTTTAGAACTAGATTCTTCATATGAAAACAATAAATAAAGGTTTATATAAATATATGCACTATTCGTTCTTGTTTTCGAGTTATGGCGAGTTTCTTTTTTAACACATTTGCTATTCTTTAACGTATTTGCTCACCTTCACAACAAATGTTCGAAATGAGCTCCTTACATCTGAACCCAGACCTGGAGACGTTTTACCATTGACTGTCTTACCCTTTCCATTTGCCCAGGAATTGTTCGAATTTCATGGGAGCCTTGCACAAGTCTTTCGCGTAGCATTCCGACGTTACTAATAGGCACTTTGTGTACAACATACAACTCCTCATAGTTATATGCCGCATAATTGGACTACATCTACATATGAAGTGATGAAAACGAGGAATATAATCATAGATTTCTAGCCACACATTATATTTGCGGTAAAGAATTTTTTTCTCGAAAGTGGGTAGGATTTCGGGGGTATATGCATTCACCGAAAATGATTGTAATTGATCCCTGCAACTAAAAATAATTTTTTCCAGAATGATTTGAAATTTGTTAATTTCGCCGGAAAATTTGTCCACCTTCTGTTATGGTTGTTCGGATAACCGGGTGCCGGATAATGTGTACGCGTGAAAATATTCTCAGTCTCCATTGTACCGAGTAGCCGATCACCGGACAATCACGCGATCGTAGGAGATATTTCAAACGTGTAGCGACGCGTAGAACAAGAGAAACAAGTGTCTCTTTTCTGCCAACAGGTGTTCTCTGAAGCGAGCATAATGTTCAGCGTCGGTGGCCGGTACTACACCGGCGACCCGATCGTGTACTCGTACATGGAGGACAGGATCTTCGAGCACTCGAGGAACATCTCGATCAAGCTGCACCATCGGATCGGCAAGTTCGTGAAGCTAAAGCTGAGCTTCGCCTCCCGGTGGATCATGATCAGCGAGGTCACCTTCGACTCCGGTGAGTGTCATCCACTTACTAAGACAGCGGTTTCAAAATTCACCAAATATTCACGCGATTCAAACATGTGGAAACTTGGTATATTAACCCTTTGCACTCGGCTGTCCCCTCTGAAAGGACATCCAGCAAAGAATTCCCCTTCTAAGGGAACACAACGATATTATTGTTTTAAAGTGTTTATATAGGACAAAATATATAAGCGGAAAGTCTAAAAAAATGATACGTTTACTTGGATCTTTACTATATATTTCGTAAGAAAGTGTGTTTGAATTAGTGCGAGTGCAAAGGGTTAATTGGAATCGTTTTGAGAATACAACTATGCTACCGATATAAATAAGAAAAGGAGAAACAAAAATAAATTTCTCTAGATGATGATAGAAACGTCGATTGCCTGTTACAGACGTCGCTCACGGTAACTTCACGCCGGAATCGCCACCCACGACCGAGGCGCCCAGATTGCGGGATTCAATCTCGGCGCGTGACAATCCTCTCCAGGCGGAAGTGCCGGTGGCCAAGCAGGACGATCCGACTTACATGGCCGTGACCATCGGTGTCCTGACCGCGGTGATCCTCTTGTTAGCAATCGCGTTCTTCCTGATCTTCTCGAGGCACAGACAACGAAAGAACTTCGCCAGCCCGTTGGGCGCGAAGAGCGCGATTCCCTCGGGCAATCATCAACACCTGTCGCCGGAATCCGCGTGCGGCACCACGGAGAAAGACCCGTCGTTGATGACGTACGGTGTCGAGGAACTCGACGATAGGTACACCGGAACCAAGCTGACGACCCTGCCGCGCGATCTGAACGATCGTCTGCTGGGCGACGTCCGGCTAGACGAGTACCAGGAACCCTTCCACGAGAGCAAGTACCGGGAACCGCCTCATGCCGCTTATTACGGATACAGTACCGTGGTTATAGACAACAAGGACCTTCACGACAACGTCGAACAGTCTGGTGAGTGTGATCGATTGCTCGAACCCCCTACGACGGTTCACGCGAACCCTCGAGGTGTTTGACTTCCAGCGTCGGAGTCTTTAAATAGTTGTGCCACGAAAACGAACCGCGAAGAGAAAAAGTTACCTCGGTTACCTTGAAACTCCAAGTTAGTCGAGAATAATGTGCCACGATCTCGCGAGAGTCGTCGATCGCTTACCGGGAATGAGTTCCACGCGTTTCGTACTTTTTAAACCCGGTGAATATATTTAATTTTCGTTCGAAGAGTTTCGTACCATCGCAGGTTTAAGTTTGAAGTGGAGATAAGTAGAATATGGGGAAATCACTCTGTTCGCAGACGCCACTTACGATTACGCAGTACCGATGCCCGTGCCTAGTGTAAGCAGCGACCAGGACAGCGTATTCTCCAAGTCTTCATCAAGGGGTAGCGCAAAGGTGAGTTCTTTTTCTCCAAGTAACAAAAAAACGTGTCGCAACGTTACTCTTAATTTCTCGTCGAGAATAATTTTTTATTCTGCATTCAATAGACTTTCGAATGGCAGGATTAAATGTTTTTATGATTAAAAAACTCACGGTGTTCTTCATATTTTGATAAAGAACGAAAACAGTCAAAAATTAAGTGTATGCTCCTCTTTATATCAAACAATTTTGGTTCTAAACATTTTGTTACACAACGTGTAGTTTATAAGAAAAATTAAGGTGAAAGAGTTAAATGACAGAAGTATTTCGAAAGAGCTTGACATTTGCCGCTTCGTAATTAACAAAATCGTTGGTATTAGGCGTGCTTGCAGAGCTTTTTCCCTCCGCCGCCGCCCCCGATGAGCGCGCCACCCCCGCGAGGCTCCAGCAATCTGACGTACTCGAATCCGCCGAGCCCGGAACCAGTTTACGAGCGCGAGCGCAGAGGAAGCAAACGTCGCGAGCACTCGTTGCACAGATACGCGTAAGGATCTCTGGAGACTGCATAGTGCACGCGGCACGCCGTTGGATCAAAGGTACGACAGAACATCGTACGCGACGTAGAGAGATCACACGGTTGATCCAACCCTTCAGCATCCATGGGTCCTTCCGTAGATCATCATGCGTTTCTACTCCCATTCTATCAGACTGCGGAGAGACCTTAGCCTCCGTATCGAGTCACGATTTCAATTTGTACATAACCAAGTTCAAATCATCGACCCGTAGTGAATAGCACGGAACGAAGCTCGGCGTTCTGCCGTACGCGCTCGAGAAACTATGGATGCTGAAGATCTAGCGAGAAATTGTACGCGCTGTTAACGTCAACGCGAAGAAGAAGGAAGACGAGGACGAGGAAGAAGACGAAGACGAGACCGAGAGATCGAATCGACTGCAGCAAGCCGGAAAGCTTGCGTCGTTCTCTGCTTCGAAATGTCGGAACACCCAATTAGATCGAACGCGAGTCGGTATAACCAACGGTGCTTAGACGCAGTCGATTTCATCGTGATACTTCTCGACGAGCACTGCCATTGGCGCACTTTCCGAGAATACTATACCCCACTGTAGGTGTGTACCTCGAGTATCGTGCTCGAGAGGACTTAACCTACTTCCCGTAGGTAGGTGAACGGCGTAACCGGAGTTGTAACTACAATTGGCATATCAGTTTAACGACAGCGCGCGATAGCGGCGACGACGCTTCTGGAAATTCGGTCCGCGAACCCGCTCGCGGATGCAACGACGATCCCTGAAATCGACTCTTCGACCGGTGGTCTTCACCACCGTTACTATTTTCTGCCAGTTTTACCGAGTACTGGGTGTGCACCGCTACGAGAACCAACGTTACAAGCAATCTCTCGAGACGTAAGTAATTCACCCGGATTTTTATACACGACTCCAAGATTTTATAAAATTACTTTGAAACTTGAAAGAATTCCCCGAGATTCATATTTAATATACATTTTCTCCTGCAAAGTGCTGGGTGTTTGTATTTGTCAATGAGACTAAAATGAAAAAAGATTGTCGAGAAGAATTCCACGTTAAAAATGTAACTATTCCAGCTAAAAGTTTGTAATAAATATCGAATGGATTAAAGTCGTCGCGCGTTACGAGAAAGCATCGTAAAGCTTTTAGTTTCCTGTCGACTCGCAGTCTTCATTTACCAGAAAAACACTACATGGTAATAACGCGAACGCCCAGCACATCTTTCGCAGCTTTTTCCCCCGCGAGATACGTGAAAAAGTTATTTCAACTCTCTCTTAAATTCCAAGCTACGGGTGAGTTACAGGCTTCTCGAGCCCCACCCCGGAGGATACGCCTAAAAAAAGAGTCATATTTTTCGTTGATACCGCGCACCCATATACACAGACACACAGACACACGCGCAGACACTCGTAAAGGGCTCGCGTGTTTTTCCATTCGCTGCAACGTTTCTTCCGCGCCGCGTAACCGCGTCGACAAAAAGCGAATCGCGGCTTCGTTAGTGCCGGAGTTCCGCGAAGGAATTGTCATTCGCGATTCGTCGCGTTTCCGCGTTCCCTCCCCCCTCTCGCGGGGAATAACACACAATAAGGAAATCGCGTGCGCCGAACGACGAGCAAAATTCTCGTTCGGATAGAGCTCGAACGAAGAATAGTATTATTATTCGTTGCGTGGACGAGCAGAAATCTCGTTTGAATAAACGTTACGAATAAATTGCGATACGTTGATTTTGTCGATCGTTCGTTGTTCGAACGGAATTATGCTCCATGAATCATAGAATGGTATATTTCGCGTCGAACGAGCGAAACTTTAACTTCGTTCGAGCGAACGTTGCCGGGCGTTGTTTTTATTCGTCGTTTTTTATTCGAATGAAATTTTGACCGTGTCTGCGGCGAACCGTACGCGAATTTCCAGAAGCAGTCCGCGGGTTTAATGGTTTCGTCTGTTCGGCGCGCATGTGCAACCGGATCGAGCTCGCTATCGATCCGAATGAGGCGAACGATAAAACGAAACGAAAGAAACAAACCGAAGCTGCTTTTTTTAATAAGATGTTTATCCGGCCGTTCGACCGGATCGCGCGCGTTAATTAGGATAAACTTGTACCAGTAATCGACATGTTAATTAGTATAAACTTGTACGAGTAATCGACACGTTAAGGAAAATATAAGACTATATCGTGCTCGGAAACTTTGAAATTATAAAAGAAATCGTTCACCTTGGATGTTTCAACGTTTCTCGAACACATGTTTAATTACTGCCATTAGTTACTATTGAATTTACAAATTAGTTGGCGTAGAAAGTTAACGAGAAAAGTTGTAAAACATGGTTCGACGAATGATCTATACTTTGTCGAAATGATACGTACCGGGGATTACTGACGTATAAACGAACCAGTTTTTGACAGTGACAAACAGCGAGTCACCGTTTTCGTTTTTTCGTTACTTCAACACATCAAGCAAGAGTACCTAAAAAGTAATTACGTATGATGTTTACTTATTGGGGTATCTAAAATCCTTACAGGTGCAACCATTTGTTATTAAGTTGGAGCATTAATCAATTCACGGCCGTATAAATTTTTCTCAGTAACAAGACGAAGCAATATGATCACTAGGCTCAATGTTTCTTTTTAACTTGCTCGTACAACGTTTTAAGAATTTATTCAAGGAAGCAATAATAATCTAATTTTACAAGACTCAAGCGCTATGTTTTCTTACGAAGATATTAAGTTCAGAGAGACGATACAATTTTCATAGCAATAAATACCATATCTTCTAAGTGTCGTGCATGGTTTTTTAGTTCAGAAGAATTTTTCAGTGGTACAAGTAAAAAATAATTTTTCTCGCAAAAGAAGCAATAAATTTCATGCAACCGAGACTCGAGCGAATAGCAAACTAGACTAAATATTCGGCGGCTAAAATCTTTCAAAGGGGCGAACTAACTTCGAAGCTTAACCCTTTCCGCTCCGAATTTTCCTATTCGCGTTCGTTCTGACAACTTGATACCGTAGCAAGTTAAATTAATAAATTAACGAACAAACGATACATTCTAACGATCCCAAATATTTTCTGAGAAAATTCTGTTTCTAATTACCGAGTTGGTGGAACGAAACGAAATAATTATAAGATTATGAATAAAGAAACTCTTCGTTGGTCCTAAGAGCGGATCGATACCTGTCGTCTCAAGAACTCCAAGTTTAATGTTCGATGAAAACTGCGTGAAACGTCGATCGCTGGATCATCGTCGATTACTGATACGTTGACCCTAATTGCTGTTAATTGACGTCTCGGACGCGATCGGCGGATGTTTCGAGCTCGGTGGTGTGTTCGAACGAACGTTCAGCCTATCGTCGTAGCTGGAGTCGGCGTTGAAAAGAAAAGGAAGTGACGTTCGGTGATCGACGCGCCAGTATCGAGCGTTCCAGGGGTTAAAAAGTGGGGTTCGGAAGATTTGCGGGACAAAACGAGAACGTTAGCGAGCTTCGATCCAGCCTCACACAAGACTGACGTCAAGTAAATAATTGAGTATCCCGACTGTGCAACCGTGCGCACGCACGCGCGCGCACACATTCGTCGTATTATTTATTATTGCAGCATATAAGCGCCCTTAACGAATCTTTAATTTATATACATATATACATACACGCGTATATATGCGATATATACGAGAAGAAATATATATATATATAAATAGATATATATACAAAAGGTAAGACGTATTATCGGCGGATTTTAAGCATATGATAACGATATATTGTATAAGCCCGACTTTATTTCTCTATCACTTACCGACATCGCCTTCATGCAACGAGGAAAATCGAGAGATTTAACCGACGTAAGGAATCGACAATACAGGGATGAGACAACAATAATTAATACTTGTGTACGTAAAAGCGAGCAAAGTTGCGGGGAGTAAGTAAATAATCGTGTACGGCGCGAAGAAGGAAAACCGACCACATTGTGATATATTAAGGAAATTAATAATAATAAAATAATGCGAACGGGAGGAACGGAACCAGCTCGACAGCGACGAGCGAACGGGTACGAGCGGCGTCGAAAAATCTCGGTGAGGGTGGGGACCACGCGATGCTTTTTCGTTCAACTTTTTTCTCGCGAACGTTCCTTGTATTTTTTCTCGACGCTCGAACAATGGAATTCTATTCGCGAACAACGAATCGACGAACCAACTTTTGCCCGTGGCCCACGCTTTGTAATTTACGAACGAAACGTAAACGGAACAAAATTGTTACTCGCCGTTCGCGAATAAAATTCGCCACGATTCTGTTCAGAGTCCATCTTGTACGATTTAATTTTGCGTCCTGAGAACACTCCCACGCGTGACCCGCGGTACTCGTTCCTCGGCGAACGGAGGAAACCACGCGTAGCATCTACAACGATCCGGAACTTAACTATGTATATTTAGTGTTTAATCGTCGATATCGTCGCCACGTAGAATGTTAAAGTAAACCGTAAGAGTGACAGCTTCGAGTGCTTCGAGTGTAAATATAACCGTTAGGGACCTCGTGACACGTACACACACTCTCACACACACCTTTCAAGCGCCTTAAGTTGGGGGGCACTGAGCAAATAACTTCGTCGCAATAATAATCGTCGTTTACTTTTCTTCCTTTCGCGGTTTTATTCATTTTCGAAAGACAGAGAGGAGGTGCCGCGAACGAAGGCAGAGAAATATCACGTACAAGCGACTATCGTAAATAATTCAGCGGCGGACTGATAAGAGAACGGTCGCTTCGAGGTTCTTCGCCGTTTCACGGAGAGACTCTCGATGGTCGACTCCTATGTTCCTACAGACGGGACGAAATTAATTTGCCGCTCAAGGACACCGACAGGTTACCCCCACCGTTCCAATATTTCTTTCCACGACGTTCGAGCAATTTATATTTCCCTTACGACGTTCACAGTGTATTTTCCTTTTATAGATCGCTGCAATATTTAACCCTATTCTGAAAACTAAATTTCCTCCGCGCAAAAATTTACAAAACGCCACGTAAAATAGACTGAAGAAGCAATATACCTACTGATGGGTTAAGCTAGCACGAAAATCGTCGCAAAGTGTGGGAAGGTGGCCTCGAGGCGGCGAATTCACTTGAATCCGACTATACTCGGAGTCGTTCGGGTCTCGCGCCACCGATGACAGCCTTTACGCGAGCGCGAACAGAGAAAGCAGGGTGATCCTTATCGCGCGCCGCAATTTTTCACCGAACTTCTGCAATAACACCGGGCACCGAGCATTAAGTACCTTGAACTTCCTGCACTTCCAGTACCTAGGCAGTTCGCTCCTGGCAATAATCGTCAATTTATCTTAAGCGTACAGAGGCGGCAGGGAGCGACGTACACGCGCAGACTATACGTTAAGGAAGAATTGAATCAATAACGGGCAGGGGTGCGAGAGAATCGAGGGGGTGGATCGTAATAAGAAAAAAACGAAAAAAAAATAATAATAAAGAAAGAAAGGAAAGAGGATCGTTAAGACTATGCTCCTCTCCGGCGGAGAGGTAGATAAAGATGACGAAGGAAGGTACTTTCGTGCCTGCTCACAGCATACTTCTTTGGATACTTTATGGTTCCTTTGTGCAGCGAGGCTGCATGGCTACCGACATGTCAATGACATCGGTGCCGAGTGTGCACCGAGATCGCGGCGATATCGCACGCCCGTTCTAAACCGTTCTTGCGACCCGACTTCGGGCTTATTCCGCGCGTTCCACTAAATTCTGCGCCCCCGACGCCATCGCGATTTCCGGTTCGAACGTCTCGCAATTCTAAAACGACTACCGAAACAATTTACGAAATGCAAACGACTCTGCGTACAGAAGATTTTTACAACCAGATTTTAAGAGTCGATTCCGTTTAAACAAGTTGTAGCGTCAACGAGGCAAAGTTTCCTTTCCGGTCGAATGAAATTCAAGTAGAATGTGAATAGCATTAATTATTAAAATGGTGTAAGTCCGTGAACACGGGTGTTATTATGCGTCTAGACTCGCGACATCAATAAAGTATGACACGAGGGGATATTTCGTCGTACGTACCACCTGTCCACTATGATTATTTGAAGACCTTTCGCGGTAGTGACAGTAAAATATAAAATCATGCGTATTTGATCGATGAACCAACTATCGTCTTCGATGGAACTGTTCTGCCACGAAATTATTCGCTCGTTTAAACTATCCAGACACGCCATTACAGTTCAGGATAATACCACCGTGCGCAGTTTCAACATTTTCCAGTTCCTGTTCGAAATTTATCAAATTTTAATATCCAACCACTGCTACGGGACGAAGTTCTGACAGCTGACAGGGGCACATTGAACGCGCTAGGGCACTGCGCAGAAACTGTTCAAATTTTCGCTCCGCCGCAATTCGTTGATCAAAGTATACACTATTATATACTATATTCTATCTGTTTTCAGCTAGTACATAGTTTTCTATCTCCGAAGAGAATCATAAATTGTCCCTAAAACCAAAAAAAACTCGGTGTTTATAAAAATTTGATCAACTCCGATCGAAATAAATCGAGAGACGAGTCTGGCGATCTTTTTCTCTCTTTTTGCCTCGTGGATGCTGCAGACGCGACGTCAACGATTACCATTCCCCGGCAGCTTCTGTTTCCTGGCGCGCCCTTTATGAGCCACGTAATTTTTATTCCTGCCGCGACGTCGGTCTCGATACGCCGAAGATACGCGAACACGGTCCACCGATATCGGCGAGATACGACACGATCGGTTCCGCATCGGTACGCACGATACAGAAAACGCGGGGCTGAAGGGAACTCACGGGTATAAATCACCCGTTACAACCCTTTTTCAATCCGACATGAGAAATGCGGGAAGAAGCTCGCCGATAGCGGCGGAGAAAACTGGCCCATCTTTTATTCGACGACGACGTACGAGTGCGTGCGCGTACACGCGAGACCGAGAGTAACAAAAAAAAATAAAAAAAATAAAAAAACAAATAAAAAAGGAGACGAATGGAAACGCTGTTTGATCGACCGGGCCCCCGGGCTGCATTATGCGCTCGTGCGAGCCACGCACACGATCGCCTACGCGAGGATCATCGAGAAAAATTTGATGCAACTCTGCGCGTTGATTGCGCGAGCACGCTCGAGCGTCGGGACGAACTTGAATTTATGGATCGTCCGGATTGGTCGAGCACCGGTCTAGGAGATCCCGACAACGGAACGAAACGCGGGTCAGGTTGGAAATGTCCAAGCAGTGGTTACAACGCGGACAACCGTGGAGTACACACGGCGTAATTCCTTTTTGCTTCTAATTAGTTGTTTATAGCCGCGACTTGACAGATCCCATCGATCCTAACTGTTTTCGGAAATATTCGTTTTGTGCCATACGTTAGCTGGTGTCGAATGTTCTGGTTAGGTTCCAATGTGAATAGGAAATTGTATAGGAAAGATGAAAGGAGAGAATCTTCAGTTTAACGCGTATTAAATATACTAAAAGTTTAGACGCGTGCAGTTCCGAAACCACTAGTATTTTATTAATTATTGAGCCATTGTTAGAAGCGGCAAGGCCTCCCCTTTAAAGTGGTTTTTGGTTTTTGTCGATCCGACTTTCCGTTTTCGAGATATCGTAATTTATGTAAAAGGTAATTTTTAAAATTCCGCTCTCCGCCTTAGGAAAGGCTATGAACATGTATTAAAAATACTAAAACTTTAAACGCGTGCAGTTCCAAAACCACTAGTGTTTTATTAATTATTGAGCCATTGTTAGAAGCGGCAAGGCTTCCCCTTTAAAGTGGTTTTTGGTTTTTGTCGATCCGACTTTCCGTTTTCGAGATATCGTAAGTTATGTAAAAGGGTATTTTTCTTAATTTGACTATCTCTGTCTCCGTCTGACGCGTCGCGCTGGGCCTCTCTGTTTCGTACGTGACTCGTGGCCGAGTGACCTAGTGGCGGCGTAGTATTTCCAAGAATTTACTACGCACTGTCTACTATCTACGCGCGCGGGGGATGAATGAACTCGCGCGAACGCAACAAAAACGTAAACAAACTTCAGATGCTCGTATCTCCGAAACTAGCCACCGCATCGACTTGAAACTAAAATCCTCATATCTCCGGAACTAATAAAGCTATCGACTCTCACAAACGCTCATTTTAAAGGGCATTTCACCCTCTACATAATGATCACATCACCTACTATAATTTTTGCTATCTTCTATGTTTATTTTTAAATTAACTTTGACTTTATACACCCAATGAAGTTTCAGCAATTCCTATTGATTATACGACTGGTAAACAATGTGTAATACAGTAATAATTTTTAAAAAATGTAGTGGTATGCTATTAAGAGTTCTGAAAACGTATATGAATAATCCACGTTTTGTTTTTTTCTTGTCTTTTTGTGTGTGTCTTCTTGAGAACCGAACGAGGTTTCAAACGAAAGTCTATATTTGCCTCGCGAAATGCATCGAACGATTTCCACAAACGCGGTCGAAAATGGCTGGAAGGTAAGAGGATTAAGAACGAAGCGATTGCACCACCTATGGGGAGGGTGTGGGTCGTTCGATAAATAAGGTCGCAATTGCTACTAACTTCCATTCTATTTGTTTTAAATGTATGATACTTTATACCATTCCGCGAGACAATCTCTTTCCACGCCGAGACACACGTTTCAGCGCTTTATGTTTGCTTCTTTTATGGGGAAAAGCACTCTTCTGGCATAAAGTTTTGTTTCGATAATACTCACGTTTAAAAATCGATGAACTATAATTCTTTCATCGAATACTCGTTTGAATAAAGAGGTCATTAAATTGCGCGAAATTAAAATATACGAACAAGCATTAATAGATTTTGTAACGGTGAAAAAAAAAGTAGGAATTGGCATTTGGCGAAGAGATTTGACATCGGGGACAAAACATTGCTGCTAAATTAAATTCGGAAACTCTAATTTTGTCGAGTGATCGAACTGTCCATCGCGCGCTTATACATATGTAACAGTGGAGAGAGAAAACAAAGGAAATTGGCACCGATAGTTGTGAAAACAAATTTGACAACGGGAGGGAAAAAACGCACCGCCGCTAAATTCGGTTTGGAAATGAAATTAGGGGAATTTCGAGCGAAATCGAAACAGTTAGATTACACGGTAGAATTCGAAGTCTGTTACGTCGACGCTTTCACCCCCAATTTAACGCGAAAGCCGCTTACACGTTGACTGACACAGCGTCGATCTTGGTACACACTCGGCGCAAAGTCAACCCGATCGTAGTTTTGTTTGGATTACACCGGTTCGTCAAATAGTGGCCGAATAAAAAATGTATGAGCACCGCGGCGAAAGGTTGTCGCGTTGATCCGTGGTGCTCGGTGACAGAGACGCGCAAAAGTTTCGCTCGAACAATAAATAACGAATAAAGCAAACATCCAGCGACTTGTTTGCGAGGTTTATGCGGCGGTGGAGTTAAATTTCTATTCGTTCGTTGTAATATATTTGTAATCGTAGTTGTTATTCGTTGTTCGAGATTTGTATGCGGACAAAAAGTTTGCCCGTCTCTGACCAGTGGTGCACCGGGCATCGATCGTATAAACATGCACGACGCTAGACGCTTACGTGCTGCAGCACGTGCACGCGAGGAATAGAATAGAAGTTGGTGAGCAGGCACGATGACGGAAACAACGACAACGGTTAATATCATAGGTTTAATAGGGTCGACGGTTAGAAAAGCGTTCTCACCACCCCCGATGCTATTAACGCGCGCCGCATTATTTCTCAATGTATATAGCGATTGTAATTTATACGTATATGTGTAAACGTATTATAAATACGCCCGTCGACGCACGGGAGCGACCATTTTTGTATATAATTGTATCATATAGCGTAAAACGAAACTAAAAGCGAGAGAGAATGGTAAAGCATAGAACGATAGAGATGGGGAGAATGAAGAGTGTAAAATGAAAAAGATACCACTGTGAGTGTAATTATATTGATCAATAGCATAACGAGTACCGGATGCATATTTGATATTTGTGTGCCTGTATCCTTTTGTATGCTAACGAGATAGACGAAAATAAAACTATACATATTATATTGTACTAATTGCGACCCGTAGGGGAACTCTACGAGTAACGAGGTGCATAACGTGCACACACCACGAAATACACGCAAATGTGACACGCGTACAGAACACTCTTCCATGCATACACGAACACAGACCAGACTATCTGTCCTTGGATGGACGAAATAAAACTTTTAGCGAAGCGAAAAATCGAGTCTATAAATTCCCATGGAGCCCCGGCGACGATTCGTTTCATCCTTGACCCCCACCGATCCTTTTTCGTCCTTGCGTTCGCGTTTTCCGCGATGTAATTCGTCCGGTCACGAGTTAATTTAAACTTTTTACACGTTGTTTATCGATCCCTCGACGCATGGAACGTTTCTGGCGAATAAAAATGATCGAACCGGACATTTAATAATAACTGTATCTCGTTGATTTCCTGAGATCCCGATGAAAGGAAAACACCGATATTTAACATCGCTTAACGATGCAATTTTCTCGGGCGAATAGTCTAGATCGGATATTTTAAGATCAATGCTCACTGACGCTGAAAATATTAATAGTAGAGCAACGTGCCAATCATGCTTCGGAGCAAACAGCTTTGAGCAACAATAATGATATATCGGTGAACGCGCTCGGATATATTTAGACGAGGGACCGCGTCGGGAAATTATTCACGGGAAACAGGTACGCCTGGTTACGCGTATTATCAAAATTGATTTCACGAAGATCGATAATTTGGACGCAAATCGAGCAAGAAACAGCCGGAGGAGCACGGATTCATCGGAAGCTAATTACCAGGTAATACCATCATAATCCTACTGCCAGTTTAATACGGGATCGATAGAGATTCCATAAACGCTGCTTAACGTTAATGGATGAATTCCGGGTCAGATATGGTCAAACGTTTCATTATTGCCACGAGTATATTCTAGTCAATGTTCGTTATCCTGAATAGAAGAAAAAGCCAACAAAATTGTTGTCTGAAAAATTCACAACGTTGCATTCGTTACGCCGGGAATAAAAACTTATTTCGCTGTTTAAATATTTACAAACTGACGAAAAATAACGACAACTGGACCATCGAAAGATCTTAACTATTAAAAAGAATCACGCATCGTTTCACTAAATTTCAATCTCTGAGAAGAAATCAGAAGCTTAAAAACAAAGCTCCGGTTAAGAACTACCCCCGTAAGGGTTGGGGGAGCGTCGGTGATCGACGCACCAGCGTCGAGAGCGTTAATGGCCGGAATTTTAGGTCCGCGAAGATTGCAATGGCGAGAGAACGACGATAATAAAGCTGAGGCAATAACCACGAAGAGCGGGCCAATATTTTATTCGCGAGAACCGCTCGCGTAAAGGGTCTGGGCGAAGATTTTACAAGCAGACTGATGTAGCCGCGTACAGCTCGCGTCAAGGCAGGCTCTAGCAGTGGCTGTCGTCCTTTCATCGTACTAATTTGGCACCGTCAACGACGTCATTTGTCATTCTAATGGCCAGAACGACGAGCCACGTTTTTAATGACTGCAGGGCCAGAGCGGCACGCCTCGCCCCCTCGATCCGTGCTCCTCGCTTTTCCGCGCTTCTTTCCTCGCGAGTTCCTCTTTAATTTGCCCTCGACTTACACTGCTTTACGCTCCATTCGTTTGTTTCTCTCCGTTTCTTTTCCCCGTTGCCCTCTCGTCCCTCGCCCAACCCCGCTGCGTCCCATTCAAGTATTTTCTTTCAAAGAAACCCGGGATGCAAAGACGAGTCAGAGGCCACGGATGCTCTCCTTTTTCGTTTTCCACCCCTTTTATATTTCCACGGAGGCCTCCCTTTCAGCGGTTTCATATTTAGAACTAGCCACCGCGGGTCTTAAATCCTAGTTCCGCAAGATGCGTCGAGTGGTGTGTTTAAAACGCATTCTTTCGCGCTGAATGTAGATATATTCCCTCGGAATTATGCCCGACTCCTTCATTTCCGCCGCTGTTAATTAATTCACGAAGAGCTTTGCTCTGTTCTCTCTTTGTCCGCTCCTATCCGCTGCCCCCCTCCCTCCAAAACCCCCGTCTCTTTTATTCTTTAATTCGTTAACCGAGACGGATACAAGTTTCAGCGAGCACGAGGATAATTATACTGTCTTCGAATTTCGGGAAGAACAAGCAGAAAATCGTTTTAATTGTGGTTCAGCGGCTTGGCTCGATACAATGGAAATTTTACTTCATCCTTTTCCGCGGGAACGATGGAAGCGTATGGTGTCCAACGAACAATACAACCAGATGTGAATTTAAGCTACGGTCTGTCTAGTTTTTACCTTCGTGCAATCGTATTCAATGGAAAAAAGTTCCGCGTTTCTGTGTTTCTCGTTTCATAATTTCTTTGAACGAATCTCTTTGAAAACGAAAGATTTAACGATTTACTTTTAACAATGCACCGAAACTATATGCGGTTCGTTAAAAATTTTTCATTCCCAGTTTCGATGTTTCTGCTACCGGGGACGGAAAGCCTTCCATTTTCATAAAAGAAAGAAATACCACGGAATTCTTTTATTTCGATACATTATATGTTTGTATTTTCGTAGCACGTGGTTACCCGATATAAAATTCTCTTATCTTCTACCGTACTTAGAGAATAGACAAATCCTCTATATTTTTTAGATTTTGCTAGAGAGTCGATAATGGGACGGTGAAGAAGCGAACGCCATTTACTCGAGTACGATTCCAGCATCGGAGTTGCTGTTTGCACCCTCGCGAGAAAGTAGAATCGAGGTTGTAGCAGCCAAGAGGCGTTAATGCGGTCGCATTTACACGAAACAGCCCCTCAGACTATTTCTTGGGTGGTTCGATGGAGGTTGGGCGAATATAGCCGGTAGCCACAATCGGCTCCTCCACCTGAGAATGACGAAAAGGTGAGCCACTCGGTTAATGTGCTTCCTGCGCAACCCTCTAACGGCTGCCATTATTGTTTCCCATCCATCACGCGACTACTGGCTGGCAAGTGTTGCGACGGCAAATATATCCCACCCCGAAAATGTTGCTGCATCACGTCCGAAATTACGGTCGAATTCTAGGGAGGCGACGAGCGCCTTTGTGCGACGCCGAGTTCCGCTTTGACGACGCCCGTTATCGCGCGTCCTAATTTGCCTCCCGATTAGACGTTCGTCTCTGACGCTTACCAAGTTCCCGGATTGCGTGGATCCACCCTCGGAAAAGTCGAGTCGTGTCTCCTGTAATTGTTAACGAACGAACCTTCTGCTCGAAGGCGGAAAACGTCGAAAAAGATCGTCGAACTCGACAAGTTCCCCTCGACTAGCTAAACTTCCATATCAGAGGACTATTTTAATTCTATAGTCAAAAACATAAAAGTTTGTCTTGATAAATGTTATTTCGTAGAAGGTTGGACGTAGAATTTTGCCTGGTTGGTTGGATGGTCGAAAAAAAGCAGAGGGAGTTAGGTTGCGAGCTTTGAACTATGACAACGTGTCCGTGAGATTTCTGGTATGATAGAGCGAGCTTTACGGTAACTCCTGGCTAATAGGTAACTACGTCAGCCGCAAGTAAATCCGACCCTAGCGCTGCCCACCGCGGAACTTTGCGAACCGGATGCCAAAGCGTGGGGGTTCAACAATCGCGTGCCCCTGGAATTTTGCGCGTGCGGGCGCACAAATACGTGGTAACCACGAAATCACGGGACACGATGCATGAGTTGCCAGGCAAACACGATTTCACCCTGACCGGTCCAAAATTCGCCGATTCTCCATTACGATTCTAAGGAAACTGTAACCTCCTTCTATTTGCGATTCCCCTTTCGAAAAATCGCGAGAAAACATTTTTAAGCCGGCAAAGAGAACATCAAAAGTGAGAATTTAAAAATATAATTTTCACTTAAACTTTCGAGATATTGTAAATTTCAGAAGTAAAATAACGAAATTTGTATATAATGTTAAATGCAGGCATCAGTTTTCTCGCGGTTAAACTCCCGCCTTTGTCTGCAGAAAGATTCGAATCGAAGCATTGATCTCGTAGCGACCGGAAGCTTCACTTACGTGTTCGGTGTAATAATAATGATTGAGGTAGTATTGATCGAAATAAGCAAATAAAGTAACAGAGGACGCGTTGTACGATATACGAGGTCTGTTGAAATGTCAACTTTTATTCTGTTCGAAAATAGACTTTGAAAATTAAACGGGTACACCGTAAGTAGAAGCAGTAAGTCATGGACAGACGCACTGGGCAAATTCTATTCGATCAAATTTATTTATTTCGAAAACCAAGCATTATTCGAAAAAGTTTTATTCTAGGTTTTCGACTTACGTTTATCATGATTAACTCGAGGATTCAAGTGACGTCGAAACCATCGTACATTTAAAATAAAATTGACTTGGCGATTTATCGACGTTCCAGTCAAAGTTGACAGGAAATTTTAAACCGAATCCGAGTTCCCACGAACGAAGGCGATTTGCAATTCTGAAACGGACGATGTTTGATGTCGCGTCAGTTTCAAATTTGTTGCCAATTTTGGAACGAAGCATCGATATTTTCACTCAATCTACGCGTTGAAAGTCCTTTTCCTTGTCGAAAAATGATTCTTCGGATTAGAATAGCGTTTATTTGACTGCCTCATAGAACGTGAATAATGAGAACGCGTTGGATTACATCGCGCGAGCTTTCAAGAGATTAATCTCGAGCTGAGCCGCCCGATCCTTTAATCTCCTTCTCATTAAGTGGCGTTTTAGTACTCGGCATTAGAAATAAAGTCCCGCGTATCAGACGCAAAGGGGCCGCGCGTACGATCGCGAAATAAACGCGCCACAGTTTCGCTTAATTAAGACCTTAACCAGCGTACGTTTAATTGCCAAACAGGCGATGGTAAGGTCTTTTCAAAATGCAAGGGAAAACAATATTCTACTGTGTAACCAGAAATTGAAATTATCTTACAACAAACCAAATATACCGATCTTACAAGGAATCTTTGCTATGCCCGAAATATTCTCCGTTGTTTTTTCAGTCCTCTACTTTACGAGTTCCGTTTCCCTTCCTCGCAAAGTATCAAAGAACCCTGACCACCAGCGAACTATAATATTTCACGCAATTAGCAAGTTGATACCGATGACAAGTTTCGCGGAACCGTCGGTGAAAGGAATAGCGAACGGTTCGAAGGAGCGTCGAAGGAGGGTTCCGGCGATTCTTCAACGCGTTGCGACGCCGCGCCGTCAAGGAGTATCGGATGTCAAATGGCCGTGCTCGAAGACAAATATTCTCGCCACCGGAGAGAGATGCACACGCCCGGGGATCCCGTCGTTGTTCCTCTCAACGGGTCGTTAGAACTTCAAGCGTGTTCGCGAGGGCTCGCGACAGTTTCGCGGCATTATTTTTGCCCCTGTTTCCCTCCTAATTGCCAGCAGGAAGTCACTACTCAGCGCGATCCCGGCACTTCGATGCAACGACGTCCACCGTATCGCGAATAGCTATCCTCCCGAAAGGAACGAAAATTGCTCGGCAAATTCGTAACAGCTTTTATAATTGGCCAGACGCGACCGCAGCTCGCATCGGGGACGCTTTATTTTTGGACGGAACTGGAAAAGACGAAAAAGACGTCCGCCTCTTCGGAGAGCAGTCGATACCGCGGATAAAAAGTCGCGGCGTACCGAGGTCTCTCGGAAAACCGGGGATGCTATTCTTGCTCTTCGACCTATAAGAGTGGAAAGTAATCGAAAACAATGTTTCTCGATGCTTGCGATGTATACATTATTTATAACAATCCTAAGAAATGTTTACATAGAATAAACATTAGTTGTATCTTGTATCTTTAACCCTTAAGTGGACTCTCAATCTCAACTGAATTTAAGCATTAAAAAAATAATGAACTAACGGAGGATTACATAAATTTTCAAATAATTACATTGAGGTATATTAAATAATTATTAGTTTAAACTTGCGGAGGGTCGCAGCAGCCCCAATAATCCACTTAAGAGTTAATGCTTTGACAGCTACGTCAGTCATCGTGAGTGACAGGACGTTCCACTACGAAACTAAAACAATTAATTTTTAGCAAAGTTACGAAAATAAGTACCAAGTCAAATTTTCAATTATATAGTTTACAATATATTCGAATTTTGACTTGACGTTTGCACACAACGTACCAAAAGAAGAAGTAAGAAATAATTTTCTAAGTATTCTTAAGATAAGGAAGCCGAATCAAGTTCATTTCCCCTAATTTGTTCAACGGCTAACGCGATGGTGGATCGCATCGAGTCGTTAAAATTTGACGATCGAATGGTTCGTTCCCGGAAGCGTTTCATATTATCGACCATAATTTTAGTAGAAGCCGGGTCTTCTTCCTGACGATTACGCGTTTATATGACGAGCGTCGTGACGAAGGGGTCGACGACGTTCCCCGAAGCACCCTGTCGCTGACGTCTAGAGCAATAGCACGAGTGGCTTCGATGAAATTGATCCGATCGGTTGGTCCTCTCGAGGCCACTTCGCGAGCGGTGCTCGAGCCGTTCGCAGCGAAATGCTCGAAACTGACAGGCGGTCTGTCGAATTGGCTAGCTAAATTATATCCGAGCGTCGAGGAGCCGGGGACGATCTTTTTAATCGACCGATCGGACGCGACGACTCGCGTGGGACCCCGTCCGCGCTTCATTGTCCGCCATCGCTGGATAGGGGACCCTGAAGAGGCTGCCATTCAAATGTGCAACCAAGTTTCGCATGTGCTATGCGACCATTGGAACGCTCATCGTCCGTTCTCCGCTTGTGCCGATTATCTAATTGATCAATTGTCTCCCTGCCGTGATAATAAGCACTCATTTGATTAAGGCCACTCGTCGGCGTCGAACCTTTCCTTCTATTGCCTGGTTCCTGTTTGCGAGTTCCTGCGCGAATCACCGCGCAGTTGCTCGACCATCCCTCTGTAAACAGTTACACTATCGCGAAGATCCTCTCATTTATTCATCGAGTACTGTTCGACGTTTCCGGATACGTGTTGCTCTCAGAAAGGGTTACAATTCTCTTTGTCAAATTTGTTTTTTTTCGAGTTGATTACAGATAATTAGTTCTACACAGGAAAATGTAGCAATCGTAAGTAAGCTGGTGAAACGTAACACAGGGTGTAACCGTCCACCCGAGCTCGCGTTTCAAAGAGGGCGACCGGCTACGGTAGGGTCGTGAAACTCATCTCGGCGGTGAAACTAATTTCCGTCGTGAAATAAGAAATTTATTTAGCACTGAATTCGAAGCTCTAACGTCGACGTCTGAATGAAACATTGAGAGCGAAAGTACGCGTAAAACGTTCGATCGATGAGTCAATTTAATTGGAGGGTCCGCGATTGAAATGGCAAACGCACGGACCGTACTTGAAATTGAGGTTTCGCTATGGCGGGGCTGCTGAGAGGAACGAGATAAAGAATTGCTGTTTGATTGTACGGTTAATTCTTGCCGGGCCTTTTGCGCCATAACCGCAAAGCGACCAACCGCTGTGCACCCAGCTGCGGGAACATCGAAACCGACTGGTCATACTCTCAGTGGCTAACTGGTAATCATGTCCCTACTAGCGTTGCGGTAATGGTGCACCGGCGGGATTAAAAGTGCTCGTCGATATTAAGGCTTTCCTGTCGCTTGCTTCCACCCGCGTTTACAAGCGCCGCGCGCGTTTCGTCGGAGCTTTGTCGTCGAAACCGACCGTATTTCAGCTCGACGGTAATTCGAAGAGTTAATTCAATATCGGTGTTAAAGACTCAGGACAATTACAGGAATACTCGATTATCAAATAAACGTACCGACTTTCTTGAACGCGAACATAAAATAGTATGTCAAAGAAATGAAAGGGGCACGAGTCCCGTCGAATAACTCCGCGCCAAGTATTCCCGAAATATTTCGAAAATATTTTTAATTTTCCGAATGAAGGGGACTGCCGACAGCCAGGCGAAACAGATTGCAATCCTAAAATATTCGCTTAACCAAAAATAGAGAGAAAGCGGCAGTCGGGTTTTACGATTGTTTACCGCAAAAGGGATGCCTCTGCGAATCTTATGAATTCTTTAGATGCCGATGGGAACGGCAGGGCGAAAGCAATCTAGAGGTGGGAGAAAGGGGAGAAGACGCCAAGTTTATTCGGGTTTATGTAGGTGCGCCTGTTGTAAAATTCACCGTTGCTCCAGGTATCGAATTTAATCCTGTGTTTCAGTTAACTCGCAAAGTCGCGTCACGTACGCACTGGTGTAAACTAACAAAGATATACGGACACACGAAACAACGCTGCTGTTACGTTACACCGACGAAAAATATTTAACCATGGATACAGAAGCACCTACGATTATTCCACGTCCCTAGTTCAATACCAAATACTAAAGGCTTGATACAGTTTGTACCCTGTTTTTAATTCTTTGTTAAAATTTTCGATACATAAAAATGTACGTCTCTTTTGTCACGCTGAAGATAACTCGAGCAAGGGTTGAAACGTTCGTGTTTCGAATTAAATTTAATTTCATAAAAATTTATCACAGATACGATCGTGTTTTCGGGGAGGGTTGAAAATTCTTAAAGCACAGAAGCATTATTGCTCCCATACAAACCGTTCCATTTATTTTTTCTTTATTCCTCTGACGCGAGTAGTACTCGATAAAAATCTTCCCCGTAGAGCTCGTGTCGTTCGTAGCAGCATCGAATGGACAGCCGCGTTACGAAAGAAAGAGAAATCCCTAACTCGGTGGAAAACTGTTTCCGGGGTAAGGGGAGGGGAGTTGTAGCGGTCGGGTCACGCGCGGCAAACTTCCCGAAATGAAATCACGCGGAATTTTTGGCGGAGTCTGTGCGAGCAGTCGGCTCTTTTGATGTTCGCTGGACGTCGATTCAGGCAAAGTTGGGTTTCGCACGTCGGGACGGGATACGCCGTGGATACGCGCGCGGACACGTAGCGGGAAATCGCGTAGACTGCGGGAGGGGACGAGCGCAGCATCCGGTGGCCAGGGTGCATGCGTGGGTGAATCGTCGCGTCGTGCATGCGTGCGTGCCTGCGTGCGCCAGAGCTACGCAAAACAATGCAGACGCCCGTCGCCATATATTATTCATCGAACAAAGGCCGAGCTGTGACACTGGGTAACACACCGGAGGAAATAAGTTGTCACCTCGAGCCGCGAACGCGCCGCTCAAATGTGACGGCGGATGACGCGCGGCGTATCGCTCCGCGAAACAGACTCCAGTCGATGGCTCCCGACGCGTCTACCTGCAAAAATAACGTTCGTTTCCTATTTTCACGGGAAACGACGGTTCCCTCGCTCGCGAGAAACAACTTTTCCCGCGATATTTAACCCGAGTTACGCTCAGGACCCAAGAAACGGGGGATGATTAAATTTTCACTGGTTCGAGAAACGTCCGGACGTTCCTTCGGACAATTTTATGTTGAGAATTTTTATTTAATTTTAGTCTTGGTTTTCACGCTAATGCGCTACTGAAAATAAATGGAAATAAAACGCGATATTGATCTCGATCGAATCGACGAATTTTGGAAACAGGGCCCTTCCTGCGTTAAAATGAAAAAAAAAATATTGATAACATCGAAATCTTGAACCGCGAGAATCAGTTTTTAAAAGTGCTTATATAAGTAGGTGATTCGAATTACGCGTGACTATCTAGGTTTCCGTGAAATTCCGGATAAATACTTTTCGAAAAATGAATATTTTGAATTTCCATCACGTTCTTCTCGTCGAATGCATACAATACTTAGCAATTGATTTGACTACACGTGCGCGTCGCGCGTTGCGAGTGTTGAAGAACCTGCTAAATACTGTGCAGCGAATATGTAAATTTATGCGGGTTAGCAACGAAAGGGTCCGTATCAAATATTATTCAACAAATTCTGTTGCAGACAGATCATGACGACCGATCGCGTCATTTTCAGTTTCTACGAGATGGCTACGGAACTGTTATCGAGGACGAGACGTAGAGGTCTGAGAAATCCACGCAAATGGGGAAATTTCGTGACAATAAAGTAACTTTCCAGACCTTAATCCGTTGTCGCATTACTCGATGCATGAATATTCATGACAGACGTCCCTCAAATGTATGGTTTATTTACATACGAGGAAATACAATGTATACGCGACAGAGCGGTTTGGTTTTCAGAGTACGACCCCAGTTATCCAAAAGTTTAATAACCCTGGGAACTGTTAATTCGATTACACGCGTACCTTGATACTTTCTTAACAAAAATATTTCGAAAGATTAACAAACTTCGTATGCAGAAAATTCTATAATAAAAAGGTATATAAATTAGACCTACAGCTATTTTAATTTACTCCGATCTCCCTCACGACAGACTGCTGAAACAAATTAATTTTCCTCGAACAACAGTGTCCATTGAAATTGTACGATTTAATTGTATCCTCCGCCCGTAAAGAAAGACAAAACCAACGTTCCTTTCGGTCGGTCGAAGATAAAAAGCAAAGACAGAGGGTGCTTAAGGGGTTCGGCAGGTTTCACGGGCCATCGAATTTTATGGGAAGACGAGAATGAATCGTGGGAATACGTAAATGCGGCGGATTTAGCGACGTTGTCTGCGAGAAGGGTGGAATAAGGTTCTACAAATGAGACGATTTTGTCCGTGGACGATGATTTCTATCCGGCAAACAGAAAGTAGAATTTGTTTGCGTCGTTTTCCAAGATTCATCGTCGAATTCGATTCCAAGGAAAACTTGTTGAATCCGTCGTGCCTTGAACGGATCGCGAGATACGTATTTTATGGAAGTAGTTCCCGAAGCTTTCAGAAATTATAATTGTTGTTTACGAGGGGCGTGACTTCGCCGTGGCATCGGTCCTTGACTGCTCCGCACGCTTCAGCGAAACGAAAAGCTCCCGCGAAGGTGCCACTCTCGCAGGATGCACGAGACGGTGCTTGAATTATGAATTCATGAATTGTAAAATCGACGCGAGCATTATCGATCCCGGCACGCTCTGCTACCCGAGGCGTCTTTCTACGGCGACGTTTACTTAAGCGCTCGTCTCGGTTTCATGCAAAGTAGAATTACCGGCTAAGTGATACCGGCTTCGGCTTCGATTTCGTGCGACGCACTGTTTTCTCATAAAATTAAGCTCACACCGTCGTCCGGATACAGAACCGGACAGAATTTCTGACGCCTGTGGCGGCGCATAAATAAATTAGAATTTATGCCGTGAAATGAAAAGAAAATTGAGGCGTGTTCCCGGCGCGCCCCGGCAACTTATTTATTTTTATCTGAGAAGCTCGTGAAGTAAATACGAAAGCAAACCGCGTGTTAGAGATATACCAAAAGGGGTGTTTTACAAGCTAATTCTTGATAATCACGGTATGATCGAGAAAGGGATGATTCTGTGTGAAAAATAAGTAAAAATCGTGAAGTATAATTTTTTTGTACGAGGCTTTGTTCTCGAGAAAGTCTACTTTGAAAATGAGTCAGGACGCGTACAACGGAGTATAACTTGGTCGTCGGCGTAAGTAGAAACAGCAAGTAATGGACAGACGCGCTAGGCAAATAGTATTCAATCGCTCGTGTAATAATAATTTGCATCAATATGAATATAAACACACCTAGAATACTAACCCTCTATAATTGTTTCCAATTTCAAACAAAACTGCTATATACTAACTATTGTGCGGATGTTTATTGCATAGCCAAATTGTTTCGTTTGTTTCCTATAGAATATTGAACGAACGTACGCAGTTTCCCATTTCCTCTGTTTACATTAATCAAAAACACAGCGAGGTCTAAATCATCGTTATGACGTTCCGTAAATAAGCAAGTATTATAGAATGAAATAACGGTTGATGAATATGGTCAATAAATACGGTTGACGAGTACGCAACAAACAAATCGCACCGTTTCCAAATTAATATTTACAGTAACGTAAAACGTCGCCGGGCAAATTAGAATTTCGTTTGAAAATTCGTGGTCCCTCCCCTCCCACGCAACGACGAATGATCGATACCCACGAAATTCGAAAACTTAATTTATACACGCGGTATCCGGTACAAGGAGACGCGATCTAAGTATCATTTTCGGGCGTCTCCCCGGTTTGTAATTCAATTTAAATGACAAATGATACATTACGACATCCATCAGAATGATTAGTGATTGCTTATAGCTGATGTGAACTAATGGCATCGAGGTAATATTGCCAAGGGTAGACAGTTCCACTGACGCGACGAAAATGGTACATGACGTATATAATGCGGTTAGCATTTATTTGAACACCGGACGAGGGCTGCCAACCCCTACGGATCGTGTCGGATGCTGCCTGAAGAAACATAAACAGAACCACGGGGGTCGATGGTGCTTAGGAGGAAAAATATGGTCGCGTTAAAAAATCCTTATTTACTTAACCATTCGATCGTAGAAGAATTTAATAAAAAGAGAACGCTTTTATTTGCTACGGTCCTGAAGTCTCCTTGATGTCCCCACATATCTTTTTCTTCGTATTTCGACACCCCCTTTTACACCCATATTTTAAAATTATTGCCGAAAAATTGCAACCGCTAATAATATTTGTATCTTAACAGTATATTTTCATCAAAGTGGGGCACGTTAATCAAATAAAACGGGTCATTCTATACATCCAGAGTGAAATTATTTCGAGATCACGGCGTCGAGAATAAGTGATCTAGCCGAGACCTGCATTTCTATGCTTCTATTTCTGAATGCTCCTAAACGTAAATTGACTCATCAACCATGGACTGACGTCCCTGTTACAAGATCGTTCGTTTGTCTGGGTTTCGGGAACAGAAGTATTTCCTGCAGAAAATGGTATGCACATCATTCACAACCCCTGTGAACTTTCATACCATCCGTTCAAAGTTATGGCCAGAATAAATGTCTGTGAATTAATAGCCCGACTATAGAAAATGAGCTGGCTCGATGCCCTGACAAGCTCTCGTAGTATTACTCGGTCAATTTAATGGGACGTACACGTAAAACGTCGTCGTCGCATAGCACATCAGGTAACGATACTGTTCATCGAACAAGATGTTCGTGTTTTGCTTGTACTTCAGAACGATCGTTTGCACACAGAAATGGAACGATTAGAATACTAATAAAACTCTATCACTATTTTATACCCAGAGGAGTGCACTAAATGTAACTGAACGTAGAATAATCTATTGCCTAATCTAATGTAGAATATATTATTAAAAAATAATCTGAAAGCCGACGTGCGTTACAATGTGCACCTGCAAGCCCGAGGAGGTTAAAGATTCAGTAATCGACGATGAAGCTTTTGGAAATGGGAGAACGAAGACAGTGTAAAATACCTTCGTAAGACTGATATTAATACGTAATAGGATTTCGTGCCTCGGAAGGCAACCTTCTCTAAGTCGATCCTTCCCGCCTCTGCTCCTTTAACCGTATCCATCCTAAAGTCAACTTCGCCCGCTATAACTACCGCACCGTGGACCAACTCCCTGGCAACTCAGCTGCTCGACGTTAATGAGATCGAATTTCAGGTACGAAGTTTGTTACAGACTTCGAAAAGCGGACCATAAACTTGCAATACCACTTTTGGCGAATACTTTCTCGGACAGGATAACGATCGAGCCCCGTGCGTGCTAATAAATGCCCTTCAAGATGGCGGCAATTTACTGCCTCACACTTACCAAAATTCATAATAAACGGAGATTGGAACGTAAAACATACACGCTTCGGGTTTATTACTCCACGCAATCTACTCGAAGCTACTTTACAAGGTCTACCATCTATCAGCTGGCGAACCTACTAGATTTCTTGCACGAATTCTCCTTGTTACGAAGTTACGAACTGGGATAAATTCCGATCGAGGTCAGAAACCTGTCTAGAAAAATTAAACTAAAAGGACAATTTAGATGCAGCAGCGGGGATCGTTCGCGCGTTTATTTCAAGAAGTCGCTCGACTTCTCTGAACCAAGCCACCTCGAGCAACAACATTTCTAGGCACGCGCGCGACATGCGCAATGACAAACTAGCAAACATCGAATCTATTAAACAAAGTGCATTCCGGCACAAGCAGTTCCAAATCCAGCTACGTGGCCTCTGCTCCAGTAATCAAGGCCACTGCTTTCGATTCGACCAGCAACGTACCATCCTACGATTTAACCGTTCTATCGTGAACGGAGACACACACAAAATAAATCAGAAGCTGAACGATAAATTCAGCCTCGTGGTTCTTTTTATCTTCCTGAATAATGTTATACGCCGAAGAAATTAAAAAATTTGTTGAATCTTGCAAACACCTCGCAATAAGGATGCAGATATTCGTTTCTCGCGACTGTGGTTGTAAAGATCAACGCATGCGATAGAGAAAAGAGGATAACGATCGACAGGATCGATCCTTCGAAATTGTTACGACGCGTCCGGGCACAAACATCGAAACCATAACAAATCATTCGATCCCCTCTCAATTTCCATAATCCAATTGAAGAAATTCCATTTCCAGGCTACCTTTAAGTAAATATTGAAATATTTTTTTCCTGCGGGATCTACGGGTCGTCGTTCCCTCGAAAAGGGACTCAAGAGACCGACCAGAAGGGTCTTCGCGGCTGGTGCCACCGTAAAAGGGACAACCGCACGGGCACCAGCGTCAGAAGCGAGACAGGGTTGTAACTTTTCTACGAACAAACGGGACGGGGCACCCCCGCAGCGCCACAGGCGTATAATCTAATTTGTACTTCGACAACTAAGCGCCTCCTAGTCCCTTTGCTCCTGTGTCTCTCTCTCGCTCGCGGGAGAGACGGACGTCTTTCTTGGTCTCTTTGACTCCAAGAACCCCGAGTGCAACGCTCTTTCTCGCTCTGTTCTTTGCTTTATATTCCATCCGCGTTTCTATCTCTTTCAGCGTGCTCTCCCTCGACACGTCGCCTAGCCGTCGTCTCTGCGAGACTCGAACCAGCGGAGATCCTTCCGCGACTGACAAACGAACAAATTGGCTCTGGTTGACGAAACAAAGCGCCCCGTCGACTACCGCGACGAAGGGACACGAAAATGATTGTTTTAAACCCTCCTGCTACGCGGCCGGACCAGTATCATTCTCGTTCATCCACGTCGGTGTGTTTTAACGACGTCGTTAGAATACTGGCGTCTAAGCATTAAGAAAGATAAAGGCAGCTGCAACGAGCATAGATTGAACGGTGGAATGAATATGCATGGCACGAGTACCGTGATCTTGAACGCTGATACGTTGCGTTATGTCTTCGAATTTTATTTATGGGAATCCGATCTCATTAAATATTTTCTATTCAAATATTGTGAGAATTTCTCGTCACGATACAATACTGACCACCTTTTATTGCTTTCGAAAATGATCGTTTCGTCTTTTTACGTACTTTTATAAACGCCAGTGATACGTCATAGAATTAGTCAGACGCGTTGAGTCACGGAATGAAACGAAGGCTACGCAATTAAAAATATTATTTAACGTCTAATGGTTTCCTAGAATTACCAACGAGCATAGGGACAAAACGCTTACAAATTTTGTCTCCAAATAATAATTGGTTCGCGTGTCTTCGCACTTTGATAAAATCTGATCAATGAGTCCATTAAATCTGGCGCATGTTTATGGACCCTGTTTGCTAAAGATCAACATCAATCTATAGAATTGCACTTGTATCTGCACGAGTACATCGTGTTATTAGTTTCCGCGGGTATAGCTAAATCCGGCCGTGTTTAATGGGCTGTAGCTACTTGTTTTTATGTCAAGGTGCGTTCAATGTAGCAATTTATAGCTTACGAAGTCGCAAAACGCTGTACATGCTGATGTCTAGACGTTTTCAGCCGACTCGAACGATATCGACATTGACGTGGGCGGTTTCTATTGGTTAGACAAGAAACTTGAGCTATTTAGATATCAAGATACTCCACGTTTTGGATACTTTGAATTGCTCTCCTCTGGTTAACGAGCACCAAGCGGCCACTGAAGCGTAATATTATTTTCCTAACAAATTCTTACGACCTCATCCATGAATACATACGACAAATTATTCCAAGAAAATTATTAGTCGTTTCGCGATACCGGTTTATACGCATACCGTTCTTTCAGGACACTTCTATATTTTTCTTATCGCCGCTATAAACGCACGATGGCGTCCATCTACTTAATGCCACCGACATAGTAATTCACGTTTTATAAATCTGATTTTTAGCGCGTTAAATTTACGTTGAGTATCGTGTAATAGGTTGATAAAACAACATCATTCTCGTTCGCTCTGTTCTATTTTTGTATGAATTCTACCAATGGAATAAAACATTTCATAGCGTTATTAAACGTTTACAGATTCCTCTGCGTCTTTTACGCTTGATTTTACGCATTTTACGCATTTTATATCAAGAACTGACATTAGTAACGTGGAATTAGGAAAGGTTATTTCGCGAAGAGAACTTTCTTATTCGCAGTCCGCGTAATTTACGAGCACTCGTTTAAGTGCTGACACACGCACGCAGAAGTCGCGGATGCGTAGATTGCACGCAGGTGCAATAACAATCCGTCTGATCGTGTAGCTATGCGAATATACGTCGATATCCCAGTCCCGCGTAACTGCGAGCAGAACGTCTGTGCGTTATACGCGAATTTAACGGTTCAATTCCTATGGTGTCCCGTGGGCAGCTCGTAACATTTTGATTAACGGGAATGGAAGTCGGTGCGTACGATGGCAACAGCTGGATTAAGGGCTAATAACTACCTCGAGCGCCGCAGCCGTTTAAAAGATTGCATTTTACGCTTTTGTGGTTTATGGATCTCCGTGCGATCGATTACGTGCGTCCACGTTTTTTCGCGCGACTATTATTATCAAGCAAATACAGAGGGATTAATCTCGATTTGGGTATGCAACGCACGAAAATTCTAATTTCCTGAGGCTTCGTATTATCCGTTCAAGTTTGAAAAAAACCGCGTACAACCTGATTCGGAAATAATATATTAGAAACGGAGTACCATAATTTTCGTCGACTGTCATATTTCATCGGATATCCGATCGGAAACCCCGTAGGAAACGTACGTAAACGTTATTTTCCACGTGTCTAAGCAGTAACTTTATAAACGATACGCGAACACGCTCGGCTGGGTGTACGCGAGATTGACGTTTCCCCGATAGTCGAAATCAATCGCGCGTACGTATTATTCTCCGTGTGCATCCTGCCGCGAACAGCTCGATAAACAGCGAGAAAACGTACCATGCAAAACGAGTTCCGTCCGCGGATCGACGAACGCGGACCTCGAATGTGGACGAGGGCGTAATTAACCGCCTTTCATTAGATCCTCCCGATATCTTACCGTCAATTTCCGGGCGTGCAATCCGGAAACCGCAGCGGCAGTTCGCCGATTCGCGTGGAATTGTCTCGTCTGTGAAACGGACCGACAAATTACAGCGATAAAGGGCCGCGCAAGCACACCGGGAGTAATTAAACGGCCCGGGGGCGGTAATCGCGGAAACTTTACGAAATTGAATCACAAACTCTGGATTAAAGTGGCGCGGCTCGCGGGTCCGATCGTTTAAAAGATTCCCAGCGTCGAGGAAAACGGTTTCAAACGGACGTTCGCTCGGAATGATTATCGTCGATCGCGAGTGTCGGCCCGGCGATAGCGAGCGAAACAACCGCGACCGTGCGGGGGCGTAGGCGGTTCATTTTCACCAGCGTTCAACAGAGACGGGCAAAATTCGATAATTGTTTGCGTTAGAGGCTTCGTTCGATGCGAGGAACAAGAAGGATAGAAGTGTTTGTATTCGGTACTTGTGGCTTCCGTGTATGGTTGTTGTATCTTTGATGCGAGTGTTCTAGCATAAATTGTTCGATGACGTTGTTGTCTCCTTTCTATAGACTTCCTTGCTGGTTTCAGTAATTTTAACAAAACTTATACAACCAGAATAACTAAAATTCCTCTCCAAGACATTAGCTAGTATTCGACACAGTGAAACCTCGATTATTGCCTAAGAGATGATCACTAAGCAACAAGTAAGGCGATAGTGGAATATTGCAGAAATTTTCAAATTTCCTGCAATAATGAAGGTTCTGTCGTAGGCGTCAACTCGTTTTAACGGTTTCGTAATATTTTTCGTCGAGCGTGAGCGTCGCGTCGCCTCAGCGATAGCGGGAACAAAGCTTAACGATAGAAAAGCACGCGATTCGTGTAACCAAAAATTTCACGGGGCTCGAGAGAGCGTGTGTTGCGCGCGGCACACGGCTCGAGAGGGCCGCCATTAAAAGTTTCATGGAGCTGTATTTTATCGCGTCTCACCGACGAGATTTCGCTCGGTCAATTACGGGGCCAACTCGGCCGCCACGAGCCGTAGCCACGTCTCCGCGAAAGGGACGTCGGTTGTAATAAAGATATTTAAAAAATTATGCACTCCGAAGCGCTTTATGGTCGTTGCACCGTACCTCCTACGAACGACGCTCATCGAGGGGGATTCCTCTGTCTACGCCTTCGCTGTTCCCGCTTCCACCGTTTCCACGCCGGTTTTCTCTCGCTTCTTTCTCGAATCGGCGTGTGTAACAACTACACCGACGTCGGTCGCCGCGACCAGCATCCCCTCGTTTTATAACCCGACGAGTTTAATGCTCGCATCAAACTTTTAATTACCCGACTCGTCTTACAAATTACTAACAGATGGGCCGACATTTATGCGCCGCGCACGTTTTTCCTGTGAAAAATATCGCGCGGCGAGAGTCGATCGACGAAAAAATTCCTCCGAACGCGGATCGACGGCGTCGTGCAATGGAACCTCGATTACTGCAGAGAATCGGGGCTGAAAATTCTTGCAATACCGAATCGAAGTAACTGTTTACGAGAACATTTCTAAATATATACTTTGAAACTAACCGTACGAAAATTAATTGCGGTTAACGTCGAACCGAGGCATTGATAAGTATTGAGAACCCAATCTTGGCCAATGACACTAATTGATGGAAACATTTCAGTTACCACCGTTCAATGGAAACCACGAGAAGGTGGCGAGTATTCTTCCATCCGGAATAGGATGGGATGTAATGGGATTGGATTAATGTAATTAGCCAATTCAATCCAATAAATATTCTACCGTATCGATGAGGATTTAATTAAACAAATAACCGATGATGTAATTACTCCAATCATAATTTGTACAATTTCTGACTACTGGCTGCGAGGATGGACTTAATCAGACAAATCTGACATTATATTGTGTTTAACACAACTTTTATAAACAGTAATAATCTCTGACTCGTAAAAATTTGATACCAAAGAGAACGGGCAGGCTTTAAGTACGTCTATACGTTATACTGGCAACGATATCGTCTTCATCAAGAGATCGCGCATTAAACATAAATCCGAGGCTGGTTATTTGGACGCACGTGTAAAAACAGAAAAGATTTCCGTCGTTTCAGCGGTATGAAACTACCATTCGAGAGAGTTTCATTTTCAGCTGCGGACATTAAGCCGAATGCGCTGCATAGAAAAGTATATTGCAGAATGCAACTTTTATACTCGCCCCGGTCGGCTCTACTGCGAGTGTTTCTGAAAATGTAACAGGTTGGGGCCGAGCCGAGCAGACGGTTTTTGCTTTTCCAAACAAAATCGCAATCGACACGAAAAGTACAGTACAAAGAAAAAAATACAGCCAAGCTATCTCTCACGCTCGAGAGCGCGCGTAAATTATTACAATGAAAAGCATTTTTGTTTCTTCGCTGTGTTGAAATTAAGCCTACCCTCGAGCAGTTCCTTTAATTTAAAACTGTGCAACCTGTAAAGAAGCATTTCGTTGCAGTACGAAATACAGGTTGCAAAACAGTAAAAAAGCTTCAATTTAAAGAATCGTGGAGTACGAAATGAAAATGATAATCAAATTGTGAACGTTTGCAGAAGAAATTTATTAGTTTTATTTACTACCAATTTTGTCGCGCGACCAATAACGACAGTGCTTGTTGTAGAAGATAGAAATTAGACTCTACGTTAGAGTAGGGGACTTGGACAGCAATTAGACCGACATTCCGTTGCCTTTCTACTCCACCATTTTGCATAAAATTCAATCATCGTCCGGATCTTTATATCCAAGCGACTGTCCAATAACTCGAGACCATATCCTGACTGTCGAAGCGCATAAAATCCGCAGCGCTGTTAAACAATTTCTCTGCCAGATACGGAGGTGTTGAGGGGAGCAAGCGTTTCTTGGTTCCCCTCGACCGACGACGTTTACCGAAATCCCTCCCACTGTTTCGGCTCGTTAAATACGGCCGCGTAATTAAAGGCTTTTCATAACATCTCGCGTACACGCTTGCACTCCGCGAGGGAAGGCGAAGCGTGGCGCGACTGAAAAGTGGATCGGGCGAGCTCCAGTCGCGCCATTTTTGCGGCGTTGCTCCGGAAAAAATATTTTCTCTCGATTCTTAACTTAACATAAGTTTTGTGTCGATTTTTAAATAATTACTGCAGTCAGGAACCCACTTTGAACAACTTATTAAACCCCACTGCTTGATCACTATGTCTCGATATAACTGATAAAGGAATCGCTTCGAAGCTTCGAGAGCAACTCTAAAGAACAGCCTATCCTTGATTATTCAAATAGCCTCGGTCCTAATTATTTGTGTTCATTCTCAGACTTTGTTAACAGGTTTGTTCACGCCGATTAAAGACGTATCGGACCATCGTTGACGAATTAACGCGTACGGACGTTAATTGCTATTGTGCAAATCTGCGAAGCATAAATCCTGAGGCGCAATCGTCGCCGGGTCCAGCGTCCCTGCGCGTCCTTGTTTCAGCTTCGTTGCCTCTGCCCCCTACGCTGCATCAGAATTCCCTGCAGCGATTCTAATTTATGACAAGTCCGCAACGTCCGTCGGGGTTCCCTGGCAGAACCTGTCTGCGTCGAAGCTATCCTGGACAGTCGATCGTCTGCTATCCGACGGCTCGTAACAGTTTACAGGGTGATTCTCACCCCTCCTCCAGAGAAACGATCTCTTGTCGATTCTCGATCTAACAGGTTGAAATTATCGTTGTCCGCCTTGTGTAGCACGGAAGGGCGCTATTATTATCTCTTCACGCGTTGCTTAATGAAAATATAGATTCGGACCAGAATATAAAAGACTCGGTGTATCCTCGAGAATTTTCGATATCGCGGTTTAGGACTTTCTTTTCTTCGATCGGTACTTTCCTATATCACGAAGGTGGAGGATGCAACGTCATGAATAAAAGAAGTTTCGTGCATTTCGATTCTACGTATTGTTTCAGGACAAGTCAGGCTGCAATAACTGAAGGATAGAATGATCCACGGACCGGGAAACGCATCGAGCTGTCCGACACATGTGTATCTAACGTGGGGGACATTAGTTCGTTTCCATGGCACGTACGGTAAACTCCAGTTTCGCGACTATCGTGGGTGTTCGAACGATATCCATCCCCGAGATGGTTACCGATGACTTGTACGTGATGACGCGCGATAGCTTCGAGCGCAATGCCCCGCAATTTCAACGTTCCTCGCAAACTTGCGCTCGACCTTACGTTTACAATGAACGCTTTACGTTTAAAAGAAAGTAAACATTACGTAATTATTAATTCCCGAAGTTATTTAGTAGACCTGATCGAAAAAGGACGGAATTTATGTATTTCCCATCGGATGGGCGTTTTGAAGGACGTTGGCTCGTCGCTAAGGATTCGACTCGAAAGCCTGCAGAATCGTAGTTATGTCTAAGGTACGGTTTTCTGAAACGTAATTTAATTTTTATAACGTTTCTATTTTGGTGCTTCAAATTTCAAGTTTATTGTTTCACACTTCAACATAGCACCATATTTCTTTGTAAAGTAGCTACAAGTCTGGATGAAAATTACACGCGAACGAGAATGTTGCATTTTCTATTACATTTTTTTACCTTTTTTAATGAACTTGATTACTCCTGTGCTACCCCGAGTGCCTTTACGGTTGGAACGTGGACGAGGTCCGAAAGTGCTATCGAGAGTAGTAAAATTCTATTCCTCGACCATCTTCTGACTACCGTGTTACGAAAAGTTTCGATTTTATAACCTGTTGCTCGAGTACCGGGCGACACACGGTGGCATTGTCGCTCGGAGTTCGTAGCTGAAGTCAACGCGAGGTTCTGTGGTGACGCTTCTTGCACTCGCCAGCAGAGGGCTACACTCTCTCGCAAGTACTCAATCTATTTCTATATATGTACTATAGGGAGATGATTTGATGGCTAGGGTCACAACTCCATCGCATGATGAAGGATAGAACGTAGCCGTAAGCTTAGAATAAAACCAAAAATGTATCTTTCGTGGATATGGAGATTTTTCGGTGAAAATTAGGCGAAGCGAAGGGTCAACACCCCCTGCCCTTGCGTTCTATTAGGATTGTTTTAACGATGAGTTCCACTAGCAGACCCAAGACGAAACGTTCTCTTCTCTCGCTCGTTTTTTCCTACGACAAGAAACCGCCACGCGTCCTGAAAATCGTGGACGCGAGATAAACGGCGATTATCGGCATGCACAGTGCGAATATTTCTCCCGAGAGTGGTTATCGAGGCATGCGTGGCGAGGGCAAAACCTTTGCCTATCCTCTGCCTTATTTAGAGCACGTTGGCTCCGACGGAGGCCCACGAGGTAAATTGCATCCTCAATTTTTAATAAAGCCCTGAAGGGGCTAGGAGGCTTTGTTGAACGTCGGTATAAAGTGAACTTCGACGTCGGGCAAGTCAAGCTGCGCGACGGGACACAAGGGCAGAGAGACAGAGAGGGCACGACATGCACAGGGAAGGGAGAAGAAGGGAAAAAACGAAAAGGGATGAGACGAAGACGAAGAGGACAACGCGGACGAGGACGGAAGGTCCTTTCTTCGTTTCATTGTAAATGCCGGGCTCAAGACTTTCGCCACTGTGCCGACCCTGCCCGCGACGTCCACCTTTCCTGAAATATTGATTGCGGACGCCGCGGCATAACGATAGACTCGTCTAGAATATTCCTCGTCGCTCCTTTTTCCTCTTCTCTCATTTATTTCGCATTCCTGTGTGTCTTTGTGCACGCTACTTTTCCGCCGCGGCTTCCCTTGCTCCACGGTTTCCTTCCTCCTTTCCCGACCGTCCGGCCAAAAGCTGATTTTCCTCTTGCGAGAATCCCATCGGGATGCGCGTGCATTCGAAACGTCGGAACGCTCGAGCCAGATTTCCTATCACAGAGCTACAGAAAATATTACTTACTAACTTTTGGAACATTAAATCAATTCTACAAATGCTTTTGCCGTTTAACCACCTCCACTGAACAGACTTGACTAAATTTTGGAACGTTTAGTACTAATATTGAGTATCTGTTTGCATGGTGTATGAGTAGCGAATAAGGTAGCAGCTCTTAGTAGAATGTGTGAATTGTGTTTGGCAGTAAAGTATGTAGGAGCGTATCAGGCAGTACGAACGAAAATATAAGGAAGGCCACATGCCAAATAAGTTGTACTAATATTAAAATATAAAGCTATTAAATGTTAAAATGAAACCATAAATAATTTCTACAACTAACTTCCGTCGAATAGCGAAAATAAATAGTCCGATGTCGACGATGGAGCCTGGAATCGTGATTCACGTATTTCGATCGTTTCGTGGAAAGTTATCGCGTTGTCGGTGAGACCTTGAAACCGCGGACCTCGAAGAACGAATAAAGCAGCGGAAGTTGAGGGCAGAGAAAAGAGTTTCGCGGCCCCGTTGGTTTCTCGCGGAAGGTTCTTTCCCTATAACCGAGGCGAGAATGGAAAATCGAGTTTACCTCGGTAACTCGTACCGAAAGTTCAGACCGCGCCGGCGGCCGCTTTCGAAAACTAATTTATTTGCAAGAGGCGAAGAGTCGCGCGGCATAAAAGTTATAAGCAATTAAAGGATCCGGCGCACGGTTCCCACCGCGGAGTTTTACCGTTAACCAAGGCTTATAATTGCAGCGCCGTGAACGCTCGATAACGATTCCCGAGTCGAACTCGCGGGCTCATTAACAATTATCTCCGATTGATACGCTTCTAACGAGCCCTTGCGATCACGTTGCTCGTTAACACCGCGTATCGCTAACACGTTTAACGCACGCGGTGTGGATAGACCATATCGGGTATCGTTTCGCTCTATCATTCATTACATATTCCAGTATATTAATATCCGTCCCCCCTCCTCACCGTGGAAGATGATATCTCCGTTACAAAGAGACAAAACGAGCCGTCCCGCTCGTGGTCCACGATCGATCGATCTTCCTGACGAACGGGTGGGATACACGGTCTGGGAACAGTGTCGTATGAATAAAAGAATGCGTCTGTGAAACTTCGGCTGCTCCAAGTTTATAGTTTACTTTGTTGCGTAAAGATGCCCTCACCCTTCGTTGTAATTCTGGTCTTATTTTTCGGATAAAATTTTCCAAAGAATAAAATAAACGCGCGATTAGACAATAATCGTAGCGAGGACTCTTGCTAGAGAGGATGACATATAAACAGGGATTACTGTGCTTAATTATTATACGCTGTTGGTTTCGATCAAGCTCTCGAGGTTCCGGAGGAAAATAACCGGTGTACATTTGTCAGTATTTCGTTGCGACGATCCTCCCCGAGAGAACGTCGGCCACGATCTTCTTATCGATCTCCACGGGGAACTTGAGAGTCCGTAGACCAGCCCCGGAAACGAGACGCGTCGTTTTGACTGCGGACGCAGCCGCGAAACTACCAAGAAAGTCTGCGGAACGGATGATAATTAGGTACGAATATAAAACGACGGAACCACGTAAAGCTTCTTCGGAGAGTTCCCCGTCGACGGGAGGGGCGGTTGCGCGGGGTTTGATCCTTGTTTACGGGTCGCGCGTCATTGCGCGCGCGTATTTCTTCGAATAAATCTCCAATAAAACTGCCATTACGCCGATGGTTATTCGCGAAGTTCCACGGTATTCGAAAGTACACGCAGAACTTGCCGATGGCCGCCCTTATTGTTTCGTCGCCGGCAGTAAAATATCCCCGTCGTACGTCGAACCTTCCCGTTTTCGCCTTCGTTCTTCTCCTTTCTCTTCCGTTCGCCATGCTTCTCAAAGGAACCCACGCTCGTTTGCCCCTTTGGAACTACGAATGCTGGTTTGCGTAGACAGCGTGACGAGATTTCTTTACCAGAATCGAGGGACGAGTTTGACGAATTTATCTCGAACTCGCGAGGGATACCAGCGCACGATTTCTTCTTCTTTTAATCATTTCGTTCAGGCATCGATTGCTGCGGAAGAACGGAAGGGTGATTCGATTATACAGTATTGATTCTTAAAATAAACATTTCTATCCCTCCCAACTAGGGGGATCCCCCTTGGCGTCAGTGAAGCATGTAAGGCTTAAGAATCATTATTGTGGTCAGTAATTTTACCAAAATTACTAAATTTAACTTATCCAGTAAAGATAGTTAATTTAATGTCGCGCTAAATTAAATTTTTGTAGAATACAGGGAACGCGCGTCAAGAAGTTTTCTCGTAGAAACCAGAAATACAGGCAGCTTTTGCCGTTCGTTATACGATTTGATTCGATACGTATCTTGCATCTCTAAGCTTGTAAAATATGTACACGCGTATCATGTACATCAGTAGCCATTTTATAGGATTAAAACCATGTAATGCTGCAGGTGAAGCAGATCGAAGTGCATCTGATATTAAAACACCTGGATTTTCCAGTCGTTTAAAACGTGTTCCTTCGATGACTGCTCGGTTAATTTATTCTTTTCTTTAAAAAATCGCACCGAGCTAAAATTCTCAGCCATCAAATTGATGGGTATTTATTTCAATTAAGTCGTTTTGTTCCTCATAATCTAAGTTCAAAAGTTCCCTCCCAACAGTAGCATTGACCCTCTATACGCTTACGTTTAGTCAATCTCGTTTCCCCCTTTTCATGGCTATCGATCATTTTAGTCAAGAACTTTCTACAGAGGAAAGGTTTGGAACGTAAAACTAATCAAGTGACTCGTTTAGCCAACTTTTTTACAGGTGTGTAATATACTGCCTTGGGAAAGACGTATTTGAAAATTTATTATCTACTATAGGGAATAAAGAAATATTTTGTCAAATTCTCACAATATAAAATTTTAATATGGATTAAAACTGATCCAACGTTACTGCTGAACGACCGAAAGTTCAAAGATTTAGGTCGGGATCAATTTAACCGCCCGGTGCGACAACTTTCTCGCTCTTCTGTTTTTATTTTCCTCGATACTGATCTACACGCGACCCGAAGAAATATTTAACGACTTTTGACGCATGCGAATGATCGTAAATCGAACGTTTGTGTACCAAGGAGCCCATACAGCGACGGAATTGCCCAGAAGCGATACGGGGGATAACTTTTTACCGTGTCTAAACGACCAGTTGATTTTGTTCCAGTTGTATCGCAAATGGAACGAGGAAGTGAAATGCAGGAGGATCGTTCTGACGCGATTCAGCGTGGACGTTATCCTCGAGGAGCCAAAGAAAAAGGTCGCCTCCCCGTTGTGATTTCTCGAGCGTTTGATTTGCGTCGATCGCGTAGGTGTTTCGGATCGCCGCGTAATCCGAGAGACCCGACCGAGTGCTCCGACATTTCCAGCCAGCGTTATTTTCCTTCCTTAAGCAGCAGTCTCTCGCTCTCGCGTGGAGCCGGACCGGTTACGTAAATATTATTCTTAGAAGTAGAGAAGCGTTCCCGGGACGGAGTCGATGCTTTTTGGAAAATGTTTATTCCATTAACGTTCATTCCGGGTGCATTCAACCCATTAGCGAGTTGCTTTTATTTTCGTCGTCGCGTCTGCCTCGTGGAATCGGTGTTATTCTAACCAACTTAGACGAGCAGGCTTCCTAATAAAATCCTACGGTGTATTTTACGACAAACGTAACGAGTGACTAGGCTATACCGACCCAGATGTTACGTTCATCGAACGCGCCAGTCCGATCAGAAGTTTGTTAATCGTGTTTGAAGAGACTTTGTACTGGTAAATATTGACTCCTGTAACGAGCTTTACTTTCCGTGCCGGTGCATTCGATGACGAACGTTCTTTGACAATGGATGACTTTACAGTATCCGCATGTTACAGTACAGACGCCTCTTCAGTGTCGCGTTAAAATGTTTGTTTACTAAAATACCTGTTCAGGGAACATGTCGCGATGCTTTACGAAACGTGCAACTATTTTAATGGGATATTTTCTTGATACAAAAATATAGAACTTAAGTATAAAGTAGGTAAAGCAATTTATTCAGTGGATTCGCGGAAATTGTATTTGTATCGTGATATTCCAGTAAAAAGAAAAAAAGTGAACGGAAAGGATATAAATTGGAAGCTGCTGCGTCGTCTATCGCGACCATATAATTAGGCAGTCAGACAACAGGCGTCTTCTGACGATAAAATGGGAAAGAATTCGGCTCGCGTGTTTGATAAAACGCGCAAAAAAATGAAGATCTGCGAGGGGAATGTGCGACGGACGTTTGTCGATCTGAAAAATACCCGGTTCGGTTCCGCCTCCGAGTCGAAGAGTCGCGTGATACCCGGTTGCCCTCGCGCCAGGCATGGAGAAACGAGAAAAAGAAAAGGGAACTCGAGTTCTCGAGCAGTTCGGGCCTTTGATTTTGCTTATCCGACACCAAGAGGAAGGTAATGGCGCACTTCGTTAAATTAATTGGCTCCTTACTGCTCGACGGCAGCGAGTTAGTGCCACTAAACTTCAGCTTCGATTACACGGCGAACTCCTCCAGCGATCTTGCTGTAGCTGTACGTTACAACTGCGTTATCGAGGGGGAGGAACGATGAACGTAAATTACAACGAAACAATGACCGTCGCTCGTCACCCGATTACCTAACCCGATTTCCCAAGAAATTCTTCCCAACGCAAGATGGTCCGCCTCGAGGCGGACGAGAACTCTTATCTCGATGAAAATTTGACTTCTTTTTATATTTGCATTCTGTCTCGAATCGACATTGAAGAAAATCGAATTGTTAAAGTCGAGTGGGTAATTTTCTTGAATTACGATATTCGTTTGAATCCTTAGACTTGTCCTTCATCACTAAAACAGGGTTCAAAAAAACCGAATCAAGGTCTGATCGGTCCCAGGCGTGTCCGTCAGCAACACTTGAACGAAACGCCAATCATTTTTGTAACAGTTACGCTCTCGAGATACCTATGAATATGCACACCTCTCCGACACGAGTCCTCAGGATTTTTAAAAGCAAATAAATTAAATTTCCTTCGTTTAAATTTTAAATGAGAGGCTCGAATAAATTTATCCCTTCACGGTTATTTTTCTTGGTTTGTCTTATAACGTATTCCCGGTTACCACCTTTAATTAAAATTTGGTCCGCTCAAGTTCGGTTTCATACGATACCAAATCGCGGAGTTAATATCAAGAATAAGGACGCAAAGTAATCGTAAGACGCGGCGGTACCCGTGATTGCAAGCTACGGAGTTTTTCTTACGTCGTAACTCGTTTAATTTGTAGCAGCTACAGCAGCTAGTAGCAATAATAACGGATTATTGCTATTCCTCCTCCGCTAGGGAGAACGGTGCAGGGGTATTGAGACGTAGCCGAACCAGTCGATTTCGTAGCGATAAACGTCAATACGGATTATGGAAATTTATAATGAGAGAGACTCGTAATAATAAGTCTTGTTAACCGTGTATTGCCTCCACGGGCCACTAATGTTCCGTAATGCCACAACCACGCAGGCAAGAAACCGTTCGGAAACGGAAAGTTTGAAAGACCGAACAGGAGAGGGGGTAACGGAGACGCGGAACGTATATTTTACTTAATTCGAGGGTCACGAATCCGAGGGGCTCTTTTTGTGGACGAGGCACGAAAGCAGCTCGGGCAGCCGGGCCGTGGGGCTCGTTAAGAATTTCATTCTTAAAATCGGCGGCCACTTAGCGGCAGGTGGCCTGCCGGCATCAAATCAGACGTGTTACGTTAACTGAATTTAAATTGTCGGCCCTGCGCCGATGGGCGCACCGTGGATTATCATAATTTATGCGCCCTTGCGCCTTCGAATGAGCCGCGCCGCCATCCCTCCCCTGTACCTCTTTATTATAAATCCAAATCGGTCGCATAATTCCTCCCCGGATATAAACATCTCGCGGTAGCAACGCGGGAAATTAGATTACGCGCGACGAAAGATACCGGACCACGCCTATTCTTTCGGATTCTGCATCATAAAAGAATGTATAATGGACGATCTATGAAAATATCGCGCCACGATGGTCGAGTGTTTGAAGAAAGCTAAGACGCTTACAAAATAACGTTGCCTCGCCTACGCGTAATCTCGAAAACACTGAATCAAACGTTTCACGAACACAGAACGAAATTTGTACATGAATCATGCGTTGAAGTCTGTCAGACCCCACCGTAGACTTTATGAAACCACTATTTCAATACTTCGAGCATATTTAGACTGACGCGTCGTCGATCATAATGTTGATATCGTGAATTTAATGAATGCCATTCTGTACGAAAAGTATAAACACGAGAAAACGGATGCCAGTTAAAATAAAGCTTTTCCTCGGTACATGAAATACCAGATTTTTAACATTACTTTTACTTAAAAAATAGAATGGAAATTATTTCGTGATTTTTCCAACCGATTATATTCTTAATTTTATTCGCGGGTTCAACCGAGGCTTTCACGTTTAATTCCATTACCTTTCAACTCTTACTCTTGATTTCTCCCTTTGCCTGAAATATAAAATTATGAATATATCAGCGAGTGCTCCGTTATCCGAACAGTCGTAACTTCCTATTGTTCGAACGACGAAGGGTCTCTGGTGTAATTTAATGGGAGAAAAAGAAATAAGCCGTCAGTGGTGGAACAGCCCACTTTCGACGCTCGAGGGACCCGGTTTTCGCTTCGTGAACGCATATATCACCGGTCTATTGGTTTTCTCTCTCGATCGTCGATTTCGTAGGAAATTCGAGCGAAGAAGAAGCGACGCGTTCAAGTATTCAGAGCTATCCGGCCAAGTTTCCAGCGAACTCGTATTTACGGTGACACGGTGCCGTGCGGGGCCCGTCTTGTTTTACGGCCGTGTTTACCCGATAAATTACTGTTTTGCCGGCGAGTCGAGCGTTGCTGTGGCTTCGTAAGCATATTAAGGCAGAACCGTGCTCCCCGGAACCCAAAGCTCATTGTCAGACATACCCGGGAACTGGAGGTTGTTCGACACGAAAACACAGTTTGGAGAAGTCGCTAATGCGACGGTCAAATTGTCTTAATCGGTGTGCGGAGGGTGGCTTCAACTAATGACCCTGTTGACCGACGATCGTACCCCAAACGCTCTAACTCGTGTCCCGTGTGAGATTTCAAACCCCAAGGTTTTAGAAATAATACAAATTCCAACCGTAATTTTCCATTTTAATTTTAATTTTCAAATTCCATCTGTCAAAAGGGTGAAGATACGAAAACTTTCCTTAGTTTGAATATATTTGCTTAGAAGTTTCTAAATCGTTAGTCTGTTACGAAAACCTTTTAATACAACAGTCACAATTTGGGCAATAAAATCTCCCGATAATTGATCGATAGAAAGTTCGGTTAACACGGGTTTGAATAATAAAAGGCCGTGTTGTACTTACGCTCGAGAAGGCGCGAATTAATTCACAAGTTATCGCGGTTGCTTCTGTGCGCGTTGATGCGCGTTTGCATAACAGATGAGCTCGAATGACGCGTGATTTTACGGCGAGTCGAGTACGCGGCCAGTGATAAAAGTTTGCATCCTGCCGTTCGGTCGAGAGGCTCTTTGTCATCGATTAAAGCCAGCTAACAATGAAATATGCTTTCGGGAGAACCAATTATGGTCCGGCCCGTGTAGGGACGAGTCGTCTTTTATCAATCACGCGGTAGCCGGGTTTCATCGCTCAAGTTTTCAATTCACCGTCGATCAAGGCGTTCCACAAACAAGCCCGTCATCGTTCCTTTAACGATTTATTATCGTCGCGGGAGTGACCCGCGCCTACTTACGCGTCGTTAGGCTTCTTTCGGGAGCGGGTTGCAACGTCATCGTGATACAGCCGACACGATTCTTTGCCTCCTCGGCGAGTTTCTGCGACTACCAGCTGTCGCTCGGAACTTTCAGAGCATAGAGGGCAGAGTTACTTAAACTGTCACGAGTGCTTTCCCGAGGAACCCACCGGATACGGAGAAAAATGATTGGGTTCGAGATTATAGAGTGGAACGCAAGCAACAGAGAGCCTCCACTTACGATGGTGTTCGAATCTTTCTCAAGAAAACCTGACTAAAAACTCAGCCTTTGACGAAAAACTCCTTAATCAATTATTTTTTTAATTTCTACTATTCAAAGGAGTTATTTAACCCCTTTTCGTACAATGACGAGTCTGACTCGTCACAAGAACTAGATGTTAAGCGTCACAATCATGAGGTTACTCATTCATTTTTACGTTCACGAGGTATTCGTAAAACAAGTTTATACTTTTTCGTGACCACTCCCTATACAAATAAATTTAAACAAAATTAAATAGTATACGTTTGAAAAACTATTTGTAATTAAATCGTATGCCAAGGGGTTAAGATAGTCTCTATATCCAAACATAATCTGACCATACATTCGATGATCACGAGGAGCACGAAGAATTTTACCGAGGAAATACCGCTTCGACGACAGGCAACTTTAGAATAAGTCATAACAACTGGTGGCAATTTGCCCCTAATTGTTCCTTCAGGTAGTTGACAGAACTCGGTAGTGAGATCTGAAAGCTATCTAGTGACTTAACATTTTTGGATTCCGACCTTCCTCGATTACACGTTGATATTTACCTTCGACGTCGTTATCTCGTCGACGTCAATCATCCTCTAAGGGTTGCTTTCACAGAATTACCGTCCCCTTTTGAATAGAACCCCGAATAATTCGAGGCAATGGTAGTTTCGAAAAAACCTGACAACAGATTGCGCTCCTCTCTCGTCCAATACTTGTTTCTACGCCGATCGGAACCACTTGTAACCTTCGACCCGTCGCGTTTACCTGGCGCGCCTACCGAGTTGGCATTGTTAAAAACAGTGTTTAGACCCTCGTTGGCCGTCTGGCGCGGCGCATCATCGTCCAAGGGTGTCGACTGACTAATGAGGGTTAAGGTCGCGGCGCCCTTTTCGCCATGAATCTCGGACTCGTAACGTATCTTCGCACCTATGGTCTCTCTAGGTCCCTTTTGTGTTCCTTTCCCTGAAGCTCTGGACTAGGAGGACGCCGCGGGCAGTCCCTCTCGCGACGTTCCACTTAAAATTGATTACCTTAATTTATGGAGCGGTTAATCTCTAAGCACGGTGACCGCTCCGGGCGACGACGAGGGCCTGATTTATCGCGGGCCGACGAAATTGGCGTTGTTCGATTGTTAATTCGCCGCGGCGAGGCTAACGGTGCCGGACAGGGCTCGGCCGACCGATCGGCTTCCGATCTACTGCCGCTGTAACTTGTTTCCCCCCGGTTGTGTTTTCGCCAGGTGTTTTACATGCATTACCATCAACTTTGGTACGTACATATTAGAACGCGTCGTTACCAGGTACATGACCGTGCGTATGTATACATACGCGTCGCGGAGAACAGCCAACAGCGCGCCTACATGGAATACCGCTGGGATTCATAAGCTGGGTCACGGAAAGGAGAGCCGGAGGGGTTGAATTTGGTGCGGCCGGCGGTTTAGGCGACTATGCCGGATATTCGTGTTGGTGCGCGCCGCTCCGACAACAATCTCTTAGTCCCTATCGTTTAATCTCCTCGTGCTTCGTTCTTTGGTCCCGCCTTTTGGCGATTATGGCGCTCTCGGAACCGTACCGCTAAAAATGCGGGGGTTTCCATTTGCTTTTAAGGGCCGCCGCTTTCCTACCATTGTATTAGGTCACCCCTCATCGGCCAACGTCGTTCCTCGACGCTGATTCTCGGTGGAAAATGTAGCCGACATCGGAAGATGATACCACGGGGATAAATAATTAAGAATGTTTGAAAGAAGAATAATAAGAATTAACATCCAGCAAAGAATTTGGATGTATCCTCAAAGGAAACGCTTGGATATTTACTATCTATTTCGTAAGAAAGTATGTTTGAGTTAGTAGTAGGTGATCGAAGAAAAGTCTCCGAATGCAAAGGGTTAAGAGTTCCTCAACATCATAATTTCACTGATATTGGTATGGAAGTACCAAACTGGAGCACCCTATGCGAAACAATACTGTTTAGAGCGATACAAAGAGAGCATTAAGCCTCAAATTATCGTAAAAAATATACGCACGGACCCCCTTGTCCTCGAAAGATCCTCATTGAAGTTTCCAACACTCTGAACACATTCAATACTAAATAAACCATCGGCTACACTTTCGTCCACCCTTCCCACCTATAAAACACATCTCTCTTAAGAGCCCCCCAGGTGCACATATAAATCACAACAAAGACCAACGTCCACGGCATCGTTAATTACCCTAATTACCCGCGAACAAAGGCTTTGCCAGAGTCCGTTGCGGCTACACGCGCGCATACGGAACCCAGCCTCGGCCATAGATTTATTAGTGCCCCGAATGCAACTTTCAATGTAAGTGTCCCTTTCTAATTCACGTTACAAAACGAAACGTACGAAACCTGGGATTTTAAGTTTCGAGTGGTACATACCGAACGAGAGACAATATTCTAATACTGTTACGCGCAAACGTAGGCGCAGACTTTTAAAAAATTGTCTTGTAAACAAGAAAGAAACGTTCGAAAGTGTTCATATTATTTTCCAACGGCATTACCTCGCATTAATTTTGAATTTGAACGAATAAAATTTAGACCTTTTGGTCGTTGAATTAAATTAAACAAAAATTTTGTTTGTGCGTCGTTTGATTTCACGGGAAGTAGATCCTGCGCGGAACGAACGACGAGGGAATCGTGTATCGAGTCATGAAGGGACCGGGTAGTAAAAGGGGATGCTGAAATTCGGTCGCGGACGGTGGTCGAAAACGAGACGACGCCCAGGAACGGTTGTACGAGCCTGAACAACAAACTCCCTCTCGTCGTTATCACGTTTTCTCATTCTGTCCAGGAGCCTCCTTCTCCCTGGGGCCATTTCTATTTGTCCTCCTGAGAGCCAAACCGTGTCGCAGCTTCCGACGGCACGCGTTCGCCAACGTCGCCGAAACACGGCCGGTCAGCGGAGGGTGAAGAAGGGCCATTGCCAAGAGAAGGAAGAGAAAGAGGATCTTGGTGGTGTACGTCCCATCTCGTGCCAACTGGCTGTTTTATGACCGCGGATACACACCGCGATCTAACGTTGCTCGTTAATGCCGAGGGGTTGCGTCGATCCCACTGAGCAGAACGTTCGGTACTCGTTCAATAATGGAGAACGGAATACGAGTGAAAATATAAAGGACTCCGTCGATGACTTCTATCGTGAGGGATTCAATTTTCGTAAGAGGGTGCGTCGACGGGCGGAAAGATTTCGAGATTATGGATTCTTAAAACTTTATGACTTCAACCCTCTTAGCGCGTAACGCGATCCATCGGGAACTCGATAAAAAAATCCTTGTAAAGTTTGTCGAGGACATTTTATTGAAGTTATGCGTGGTTTTTGTCGAGAGATTACTTAATTTATGGATGCACGAATAACCAAAAAATAATCGCTTCTGAATGGAGGTGTTCTTTGCGAATAGTAAAATTTTTAGAATTTATTACAAGAATGCAGGTGTAATGGGGGTTGATTCTCGCGTGAAACTTTATCGATCGACTAAGAAACTGTTTATAATTTTTTTAATTAATCCGGACATTGGAGTTTTAATGAAACAAACACAACGTTTCGGGACTCATTTCTCACATCGTTAGGTTACACACCATTTTCTGCCTCGTGTCAGTTGACCACTTTACGGAGAACCATTTTATCGGCAGTTTACGACGTTACGTGGCCGCGTCCCGAAGGCATTACAAAGTCAGGAATTGTATAACGACTTCGTAAAGTCACCGTTAACTTCGGAATACGATACTAATGAGACGTTTCGAGAAATTTGATCTTTCCGTATAGCGGTGGTTAGCCTAAAAAATTTTTCAGGAATTGAAAATGAGAGTACACCGTCAGTCAACGGATCATTGATCTCAAACTTTAACGTCATACTAAATGCTAATAAGTTGGTACGACACCATCATTTTCCGTATAGTTTACGACCAAGTATAATTTAATTTAACGATTGACTGCATTCAATTATACCAACTCGTCTGTATTTTATGATGGACAATTTACTCTTAATCTCTTCTAACGCGGGCAATGAAGCCGATATTTTATGTCCACAAACATCAACTGGAAAGGCAAACGAAGAATTATGCGTTCTTTATTGGAACGAATGAAAAGTACATATTGGCTTGTAAACTCTCAAGTGTATTTCGATTTTATATTTCACCTAAACTTCGAGCTATACTGATACTGTTCGCAACCGAGTAAACATGAGCGTCGCTCGATCGCGAGAAACGAGATCCTCTGTTATCTCTACGTATCCAAGATAAAAATTCGCAAACAATGTATTTATACCTTCGGGATGCAGCGAGATTATGACGTTCTCTAATTAACCAAGGTCGATATCGAATTAGCAGTCTCTAAACGACGATCATTAGGTTGCACGTGGAAAATACAAATGACAGCGACGCGAGAGGGTCCCGAAGTGGCTGAAGTTGCCTCCTCCGGGCAAAATCTATACGTGGAATCGAATCTCGCAGTCATTCGGCCGAACGATGATTCGCAATCGCGACACGGCCGCGATTACATGATTGAATAATTCATTGTTGCCGGTCTTGTCAAAGAATATATCGATGGGGGCGCCTTCCCTTTTACTTCCTTCATCGGCATGCGACTCCTCCTACGATTTTTTCGTCGTCTCACCGTGACTTGGTCCTCGGTGGTTTCGTGGAAAGTGGGAAAATTGCTACGTATCCACTCTCTGAACAGCCTGGGCAACGATCGGATCGCGAGCAACAAAGGTCGAGAAGAGTTGCTCTCGTCGAAAGACATTTCTTTCGTCGGCTTTTGTTTCCCCGGGAAACAGCGGCAGGTAGATTTTTTACCCGCTCTCAGCACGAGACTGGGAACGCAAAGGTTCATACTTCATTCCAGTTGGTTCTCTTCCAACGGACGACCGGATGATCGCCGGTCTTTGCCTACCGGAATCCACGGCGCTCGTCTTCTTTTTGGCCTTTGAGGCGCCGCGACGGAGGTCGGAGCATATTAATCACTCGACGACGTTTCTCGGGACGAATCGTTACATTACGGAGTCCTATTGTCAAGGTCGAGTTGCTCGACATTTTTTACGATATCTCGTGGTTCATTAATTACCGGTATTAAGGTCGAACAACGGTAAAATCAATGTTTCCTTTTTGCTCGTTGGCACTTTTCTTCAACTTTTGTATATTTACCGAGGATTAAGTACTCTGTGTTGCTACAAATAATTTAGCACTTCCAGCTTTTGATTCATTGTTCCTTGAAACAGTGTGGCTATCGACCCTGTCGGAATGACGAGGATAAAATTCATAACTTAATCGCCAATATCGATGAAATTTGGCACGGTGCACAAAAATATTTGACCCATATTTTTCTTTATTATTCGCAAAGTAGGGGCAGTAAACGTATTTACTCGAATTTCCCTGCGACGAATTTAACTGTCCAGATGGATTGGTAAAAATTGCAGAGAATAGAAAAATAAAGTTAATTTCTAGCACAAAACCCAGCATGAACTTATGGAGGGGACTACTCGAGACGTCTTAACGTCCTTAATCTACAAATGCAGTTGCAATCACGCAACAACGGAGAGGACGACTTCCACTGGCAGCTGTATCCTCCTTCGGAAAACGACCACTGCCAGGTGTCGGTTTCCACGTTGGATTCCGCCGAGACAGAAAATCGACGACGATAATTACGAGACCGCACTCAGGTGTTCGGTATCAGACGATTATCCAGAAACGTCGCTAAACGTAAACTCTCCTTCGGTAACGCATCCTTCACTCCGTCCTCTTATCTGCTCTTAACGCGGCTGATTAATATTCGCGCGGGAATCCGCTGACCGGAATTAATTATCGCGATCGTTCCTAGGAAGCGGAGGGTACGCGGTTTAAGATAAAATACAACCCGCCCGCGGTATCGACGATTTTTCCGTAATTAAACGTGATATATATCACCTGTCCGCATAAACGGTCACCGATAACGGCTTGTCCACGGCGAACGTCTAACCACGTGCGTTTTACTGGCGAAAAATCGAGGCGTGTCAGGGACAGAATTACTTGTGTTACCGTGCCCCGCGTACCGTATATCTCGGCTAATGGATCCGGTCAGGATAAATAGCACGGAGAGCGTCTCGCTAAGCGAGCGGACGGGTCGAAGGGGCCATCGATCCGATCTCCGATGCGCGACGAAGGTGCAACGTGTCCGTTAATAACCGCTTCCACGGCATGGAATGCCAACTCGGTTTAATCATCGCGGGACCGATAGGTGAGAAACGGGCCGCGATACGGCGCGGATCGTGCCGGTCGCGCGACGCCACTCCGCTCCGTCGGACAGCGCGCTGATTTCCGCGATGATAGAACGGCGAGGGGGACCTCATAAATATTCATGGCCGAGCGTGTTACTATAATGCCGCGAACGGGCTTTCTCGGTGTACGTTTTACAGTCCCTTCTTCCCGCCTCCATGAATTTTCACCCGTGAAAAGCGTCGCGTCGTCGCGTATCCCAGAAACCGTTTAGCGCCGTTCCCTGTCACGCTGAAGGACAGTGATAATGCAATAAAAAAGAAACCGGAAAAGAAGCTTCGTTCTTCTCGTTGCTCTCTCTTTTCGCTCAATTACATTTTATTCTAATACTCGTAGGTATCACCCTTTTCGCGTCTATTGCGTTTTTTAAACTCTCCCTTAGCGACAGAGGTATTGGAAGATGAATTTTGAATAAAATTGTACTTTCAGCGGCTTAGTCAGAGTGTTGCTAACAAATGAGAAGTAGGGGTAACCAGGGTACTTGATAATAAACAGGGTCCTCCAACAATTTGAAATCAATATTTTAGAAGATACTCTACATCGACACAGACTATCCCTGCTAGTCTAATTTTGATCGCTTATAAAAGACTAGGTAAGAGTGCTAAAATCGAATCGTGAACCGACAACGTTGAAAGCGGCACTGGTTCGCGACAATTTATAATTTTGATTCGATACTCATCGATACTTAGTTAAATCACTTTTAATCGCGTCAGTAAATTTATAAGCCGTAAACGGTTGACGGGGCCCCAGCGGAAACTCACGCGTCACCCAGATACGGGTGACGTGCAGTTAACGCGTTAGAGGCACTCTCGCGTCGCTCGACACCGTTTTCCTTCTTTTTCTTCCTCATATTTCTCCTTTTTACGAAACCCACGTAGCTCGGGCACGTTAATAATTATCCAGTGTCGTCGATAATTTTGTTTATTTTCGAGCCGGGCGTACGTTAATAACCGTGATCCTCGATTCGATGTAATCGCCGTTGAACGATCGAGGCGTACACGGTGACTGTTTTAGAGGCGCGCGCGTTCTTCTTACCGGTTTATCGGCACATGGGTAGCTCGCTCGTAATGAAAGAACGCGTCAATATTCATGGCCTGATGTAGCGTAATAATATGGTAAATGGGCCTCATCGCTTTTAGGTTTACGAGCCGTGAAGTGGCAACGTCTCGCCGGTCGGCGCGATCGCGTTTCACGACGGGGGAAGATCGACTGCGCCGTTGAAGGACTCGTCCCAACCAAGAAGGTGTTAATTTCAGGGAGAAGACGCTGCGACTATCATCCTTTCAACGTCGTTCGGTGCCATTGAGTTATTCGCGGTTATTACGACAGTCTCAAACTGCGGGAAACCGACAGCCACTTCTTAATTGCTGTTCCCAGTGTGTCTCGCCTCTGTCTCCGCGAAACTGTTCCAATTTGCAGCCTTTTTCCACGAGAAACTCTGCGTTCAACTTTCCCCCGCAACTACGACAGAGTCTTACTTTCCATTCATCGTGGAATTTCTGCTCGACGCTTCGCGACCTTACGAGCAAACGTGGTCGAGGAGTTCTACGCTCTAAAAACCAGACTTGAAATTATTTATAGAGAAAACTATTGGTTTTTGTTGAGTATTTGTTTGCATTTGTACATATATTCTGTGCAGATTCCTGTGGGGATCTATGATGTATGATTAGCGGATAAGGTGGCAGCTCTTAATAAAAATACTAAAATGAATCCAAGTTTTGACGAACGGTAGAAATTCTCTCAAATACTAACGATCGATTTTGTTGAAATCCATCCCGATTTCCGAGAGTGAGATTCCTCTGTTGCCCGAGCGTCGAAACGGGGATACCCGCGATCGATCGTCGAAGTGTTAACGAGAATTAAACCGGCGAGGCGAGCAACAACGAAGGCTTATCATCCTCGAGCGGGCGCATTAGCAGTCGCACGATCGCGAAACGGAGAACGACTCCGGGACTGTTCGAGACAATAGGTTCGCGCGCAATGGACGCAGAAACATCGATGTCCGCGTTCCGGCGGCGGGCCGGTGGCTTTCAGAGTCACCACGCGCGAGATACGATCGAGATTACAGCGCGGAGCGACCGCGATTCGCCAATTAAAGCCCATAGAGCCCTCTCTCCGGTCGATAATCACGTGCTCGTGAAACACGGGACGCGGCACGTAATACGGTTATCGTTGCATTCGGCGCCACGATCTGTCCTACCCGCCACCGACGCGCTCAAACTTCTGGCCAAGTTTCCAGCCGGCTTGTGCAACGATAGCCCTACGCGATAGGCGTCCTCCTTGCGACGTAGGAGCGACGACCAATACAGGGGCGGTTCGATCGTTTCCCTTTCAATTCGCACCCTCGACGAGCTGGAAAGGGGTCGGCCCGGGCGCTTTCCGGAATTTGTAAGGAATTTCGTTGGAGGATCTAAACAATATCCCACGGAGCATCGCGGCTGGAGACGTTATTGGGATTAGGGTGTAGGCGTACACCGACGACGAGGGAAGAAGAGAAGGTGGAGAGCAGCCGGAGTGGCATCTGTTGCGCCTCCATGAGGAACATTTACATAATCGCCGGGGCTCTACGGTAAGACGAACAGCGGCTGCATACCGTTTCCCCCGACGGGCGGCTTCTTTCTCTCGCGCTCTACAAGCAAATCCATCGACTGCCACTCACTTTGCCATTGTGAGCGAGACGGCCGAGTTGATGCGCAATTACTTAAAAATACACCCACTCGCGAACCGGACAGAGCCACGGGGACGGTCCTTGCGCTCCTTCCTATCCTCCTTGCTGCCGGAGAATCGGCCGCTTTGAATGATAAACGTCTGCTCGGCCGAGTGGAAGAAGTATTTCGTGGGACAGCGAATTACGGAACTCTATTGTACCTTGTCTCGAGACGTTCCCTGTCGAATATCCTGGACTCGTAAAGACCGGGGACGCATGTGCGTCGAGTTTCTCAGCTTCTTGTATAAAATACGGTTCCCGAACTTAATTGGAGGCTGTGTTCCTCGGACAACGAACAAGGATGAATTAAATATCAGGGGCGGAAAATTAACTTTGTTCGTAGGTTTATATTTCGTAACTGCTGCAACAAATAATTTAACCGAGAGGATTTAAAATAATTTAACGAGAAGGGAGCACTTGAGCGAGTACCTGTGAGAGAAGTACAGGTTGAGAGTAGCCCTCTACTAGCAAGTGGAGGAAGCGTCCAGACATCGATTCAACGCATTCGGATAACGGTGGTTCTATCGGATCGAAAACTTGCAATATTTTCAGTCCTGTCTACTTCGACGATGACATTAATCGAATCCTGTCGCTTTCCCCGTCTGAGTCCGATATCACGAGCGAATGTTTTCCGTAGAATTAGTCTGTTGTCATATCGTAATTGGCAGTATCAAAAGTTGTCTTGACTCACGGTAGATATTCAAGAGAGGATCGGTTATTGTCATAAATATAAAGCAGGCATCGTCGACGTGCCATTACTTAAAAATCTCGCTCCGGTTTCTCCTCCGCATCGGAGGGAACCGACGAGCACCGATGTCGATGCAGACGGGTATCAGACAAGGGAATCTCCGTTTGAACGTCGAGAAAGAAGAATTGTAAAACGTCTCTTCATCGAGTACCTTAGATGGCAACCGACGCATCGAATATCTCGAGAGAAATGTTTTCGAAAAGAGTGGCGTCTCGACGTCCATTAATACGGGTCATTATACTTGGCGGTTACAGCTGTCTTATTCCATGGCATTTCCAGAATAGAGCCAGCCAAGCCGAAGGAATCTCCCGGCGACGTGGTCGTTCGCATTTTTGTTTTATTAAAAGTCGCGAGCTTACGAGAAACGTCTCCGTCTCGAGGAAAAGTCCTTTCAGCCTGACTGGTAAGTAGATACTTATAAATGAAAAGACGTTTGTATGTTCTCTATATTTAACCGTGGTAAAATCAAGATGTCGAATAACGCGAAAGGAACAAGCCAAAATGTACCATTCCCAAATAATTGTACAATAAACTTGTACTTTCTCGCTAACAAAGTAATAACTAATTGGGATTAATTATAGAAGGAGATCTATTCCTCTTCGGCGATAATACTTGCTATTCATCGTGTTGCGCAAACTTGTATCTTCCAAACTTGATATTCCCGACAATAGAATCTACGAATAGAATTCAAAGTTCCGTAATACGTCCATAGAAACACCGCGTTTCAAACGACGAAAATTTAGTTAATAAATGATCGTTAAAGTTATTTTGTTGAACGATCGAAACGTTTCCATCGCTATTTTCGTATTAACGGAATTGCAGAATCTCTCGAAAGTTTCGAATTCGCTGTTACAATTTCGACGGGAATATTTCAATAAAATGTCAATCACGAATATCGAAGTAAATTGTACCGGGAAGATAGAAACAGGTAAAAATGGACGCGAAAACGGAAACGCTGAACTGAATACCGAATGAAATGGGGCGCGTTAATGGTATTGCTAATCGTAAATCCGATCAGCCTTATAATAGAAACATATTTATGTAAGCGTGTCGTTATACTATCACGCCCACAACCCCATCAGAGACGTACGGTAGACGGTAGTGATATGATTTGCATGGCGTAGAATGTCTACTCCAATGCCTGCCAACTTGCTGGCGTCTGTTCTGTCGTGTGGGAGCTACAGGCTACACGCATTACCACGACACGTGTGCCCAGAATCTTTAGGTTCCACCTACAGACCGATGGAGGTGTGCAACGTGCCACACTGCATACGTAACGAAAGCATTTCGCATTAACCGCATCCACTACGTCGCCATCCTCTCGGTGTCTTCCTCGTCATTATCCTAACCCACGTTATGGCTCATATAGAGTTCCACCATTTAACATTTTGGAGATTACCGCGTTATATTGCGTTGGAAATTTGAATTGGAAAATCCTATCATTTTATATTAAAATATATTAAATTGGTTGCCTAAACATAACCGTGTACGTTAAATGACAACGGTAATTATAATCCAAGATTCACTAAACTGTTCTGTTCTGTTCAGTTTCATGGTGGTTGCTTACTCACCAACAGAGGGCTACGCTCAACCTGTACCTCTCTCGTAAGTACTCGGACCGATCGTCGAATATCCCGGCGTCTAATCATCTAATCGCTTACTACTTCCTACAACAGCAAGCCGTCACATAGTTCTAATAAATAGAACCATAAGGTTAACGATAACTGGAATTAGACTTTCACTCAGTTTCCATTTATCTCGACCATCGATTAGCGATTTTTCTCTTTAATCCGAGCGGTTTCAGTTTCTGTCTGACATTTTCCAAGAACTGGTCGCGCGTTCGATAACCGTAATCGCGCGATCTTCGCGAATCTAACGCGCACGAGTGCTGGGAACTTAAAACGAGTCGTCGACGACGTTAAAAATTCTTCGAGTTCCCCCGGCCCGAGAAGTCGTGCGTCGCGTTACCATCTGTACGTACGAGCTCTCTCCTATTTAGCTGGTCGAGTTCGCAGATTAGGCCCGCTTATTAGGGTCGGCCCGATGCTTTTGCGCGACGGAGTTTCAATGAGTCGCAGATTATGCCTGGCGTGCCGCGCCGACGAGATATTAACCGCGGTCGGGCAAGATACAACCCCCGCAATACCTGGCGCGAGCACCGCGAGCACAATGGTACGATTAAAACGGAGACAACGGACTGCCAGTTTTTCGTCGAATCGACGAGGAAAATGGGGAAACACAGCGACGAACAATCGAAGACACCGACGTTCCGCTAAACGGGCACGTTACGCTTATGTCGCTCGATTATCGAGTGCCTGGCTCGCAGAAAATTGCTTCGAAACCCAGCGACCCATATTCCGAAACACCGACGCAACCCCTGCGCAGCCTAAATATTGGCTCATCCGAATAATGAGCTGCGTTTCGTGCGTGTTGGAATAAATAGCTCCACGGTCGTCGTTCCGCTTTTGGTTTGGACATGCCTGCGCGAGCAATTTGTCATTCTTAACACGCTATGTTTACGGACAATATTACCGATTTCTATTAAAGCCACACTGGCGGGCACGTTAAAATGCATTTGTTTGTTTTAACTAAGCAATACGTACATTGCTGAAAAATAATATTCACGATATCCGTAACTTTATTATTACCGTTAATAATTATCACTGTAGAATTCCTTGGGAAAATTATCAACTGTAGAGCGTAGAATAGCACCTCGTTAGCATTTTCGATTCTAAAGGTGAAACGGCTTACACGATTGGATCTACGAATTAGAAAGTGGAAGGTTGTAGAGTACGCTGGTGATTATGGTATTGAAATTATGCAGTTCGATACGAAGTATCGTTCAGTATCGTCGCTACAAACACTGCAAATTTTCCGGATGACCCAATATTTCCAGGATGAAAAGGGAAAATGTAAATTACGACGGCTTTCAACGTGAAACTGGAGCTGCACGGGATTTGCCTAATCGATTCCAATGCAAAGGGGGATCTGTACGAACGCCCTGCTATGCTCCAAGTGCTTTTACTCACAGGTTTTAAGAGATTTGGGTGCAATCAGCCGGAAGGAGAAATAGAATTCAACGCGCGATATCTGCGTTGCATGTAGGGCCAAATGTAGGATTTGCCTCGTGTATTTCCAAGAAAATTGAAAGAATATGTAAATGATCGGACGTTATGAGCAATGTAAAATTTTCGAAATTTCCAGCTACGTCGCCAGTGTACAGGGTGCCCCATAATTCGCGGTACGATCGGTACTTTGGTCCGCCAAACTTGATTTCTACTTACCCTTTACTTCGATTTTTAGTGAAGTATCGTACACGTCATATAGCGTCCCCCACAAACCCCTCAAATTGCCCCTAAAATTGCAATGTCAAAATCTCGACTCAGGCGCTACGTTTTTATCTCCAATTTAAAATTTCTCGACGCGTAATAGTAATTTCCATGGCTAAGGATCGCTCGGCTCGGTTATCCAAACGTTTCTTAGCTACGTTATGCGTTATTCAGACGCGTGTCGCACAATCGCGATCGGAACTCGCGTGCACGGCCGACCGCAAACATCGTCTGCGGTGCAGCATGCAGTTTAGGCGCTTCTGCACATATTTGCGTACGCGCTGGTACATCGGTCGCGCGACGACGGAACACAGATCCCCGCTGTACGCTATCTCGATCGTCGTCGGATAGACTCGACGCGGAAAACACGACGACGAGGCGAAGGGAACCACCGGATAAGCCTCGAGAGTCGCGTAAGAAAGTTATTTACGCAGCGATGATCTTATTTGCCGACTAGTTTCCGCACAATGGCAACGCAGCCGCGAACCTCGTGGAATCACGGAATCGTGGAGGGCTGCGAGTATCCGAGCCGCGACAATGCCCGACCGGCAACAACAACAACAACAGCAACAACAATGAGAAACGAGCTGGCTGGGGGTGCTCTCGCGACGGTGACTCGTGTGTAGCGGAGAGGAAATGCGATAAGAGGCGGGGATAGGGCCACGATACGCGGCTACGACCGCCACGATCATTAGGTAAATGGAAATGCTATTAAACCGGAGTTCGTCCGCTTACGTCAAAACCACCGTTTCGGGAGGGGGAGGGGGGGGGGCGTCGTTAAGGGACTTTGCGAGTCCCGCGTACCACGCAGATACCTAGTGGTCTAGTTAAGATAAGAAAAAGGAAGTCGGTGTTTCCGAGTTCCCTCGCGTATCCGTCGCGAGGGATTATTTCTTTAAGCGAAGTCGATCGACGCAGACGAGAACCACTTCCACGCCTCGCTTTATGCCCGCTGAATTGCATCGGTTAATCCCGAGGTTAATCGCCAAAGGATCAGCTTAATTCGATTCAGATTAGGCCGGAGGATTTGTTGCCGCTCATGGTGTAATTGATTGACAACCGTGGGCACGGGTCGGACGTTGTTGCTTAATTCGTTCGTGTTGAATCGCGTTTCCGATTCGATCGACGCATGAAATTATTTCAACGCGTTTCCGACCGCCGATGTTTTGCTAAAATGACAAGCTTAATCGACGCACTCGAAAGGCAATATTGGAATAAATTTTCCTCCCCATTTATTTTAAAAGTGTTCGATTTGGTGAACGTATAAATAAATATGGCTGATCCATCAAACCGATAATTGGACCAGACGATGTCCGTATCCGCTGAAAGAGCCACAGCTTTTGCTACTAAAAATATTTTCATCTATAATTCGCATATAACCCCTTTAACTTTGATTATAACGAGTCCGGAGGTCTCTGCTTTCGAAACACGAACGGGGCGAATCGACGCGAAATTAATACAAAGGGTGGAACGAACGGGTCGATTCCATCGAGAACGCGTTGTTTCGTTACGAGATACAGAGTACCGACTTTTCGCGCGTTAATAGTCTTTAGTTCGTCAGCGTGGCCAGCAATTCTACCGCAACAGATTCCCAACAACGAAGGATATTTAACTCCCCGTTCGCAGACACTGGAGCGAAACGAGTTTGGCTAACTACCTTTAAGCCGCTTACGAACTATTAGAACACACAAAAGCGGTTAAAGGTATTCCGTCCTCTTTTTGCCCGTGCCAGCGGCCGGCCGCAGCGGGAAACGCGGTGAAAATTTAAAAACCATTATTAAATGAATCCCCCTCGAATACCTCAACTCGGCCGTAAAGCTTGTACACCACCGTTCGTTCCCCGTGAATCGTAAAAACGAATCGAACGTCATAAAGAACCGAAAACAACCAGCGTGAACAAACGATATTTTTGTCAACGGAACGCTCCATCGCGGGGTTCTCGTAACTAAAACATTCTGTGCGTTTTACGAAAAATCTCGGTTAAAGGAAGAGAGAGACAAAAGGGGGGAGGAGGAAAAAAAAAGAGAATTATAATGCGTTCACGAGGTCGACGAACTCTAAGCGTACTGAAAGCGCTTTAATAGATGCACACAGATTCGTCCGACAAACGAAGAAGCCTGATACCGGAATTGTTCGTTCGCCAGCGTTTCCGGTTTAACGACCGCCTGTGATAACCGGCACAATGGCGTTTTTGTACAGCGAGATTTTTCCCCCTTTTCGAGGGACTGCACTCGACTAAATGTATTCGTGACTTGTGTACAGAGAGTGACTTATAGCATGATCGATGCCCTGATCTTCAAACTTCGAGGAAATATGGAAATAGCGATTATGTCGAGATAAAGAGGCACCGCAGACTGCTTCACATTTTTCCTTCATTTTAAACCTCCTTCGGTATCGGATTTTTTTCGATAATACTTCGCTTTAAAATTTCTGTGTACACGTGAATTTTAAACATTACCTACGAATAATAGAGAAAAATTATTATTCGGTGTTGGACGTCCGATCTTATTCAATAATAACTATGTAATGAATTAAATTTCAAATTTAATACAGAACGTCGTGTTTGAATTTCTAATCATCAATGAGAGAAAAATTTTTTAAAATTAGCCTAGCGAGATCCTCGATATCCCCTCCGATGGAACGGAAAACTTGGTAACTCATTTCCAAAGTATTTTGGTAAAAAGAGTTTCTTCGTTCGAGGCCAATTGGGCGAATAGCTTAATAAGGAATCACCCTGTATATTCGGGCGTCTGCCCAATACGCAAACGTCCATATATCGATGTATTAAATTACGGGCAGCGTCGGCGTCGCCTGGACCGACGACGCATCCCGGAATCGCTAATGGAATACTCTGGTCCGACGTATTGTCGAATTTCGTCGTTCCGACGGATAAAAGCCCGTTAATTCGCAACCCCCTTAACGGGCCACACTAATGATTCCGTTTTGGCTTGGCGGTTCGGGCTGTCACCGAGCCGTCACGCGCAGATGCAGCATGTCCAGCTTATTCATCCCTTTCTCTTTCAGTTCGCCACTCTCCGACGCGCACTCTATGTTACAACTCGACAGGGTACTGTACTTGCTATCGATTAGGCTTAAAAATTGTTACGAGTCTAGGAGATCAAAACAATAAACTTTCTTGCTTACTTTTTCTGCCTCGATCGTTTTCCGTCGTGTTTGATTCGATTCAACAACTAATATGGAAAGCCTTTGGCCAATTGTAACATCTAGGATTCTGTCATAATAGTGAACAGACAAATTTTATTACAAAATTTGTGATGAATTAATTATATATTGCAGCTCCTTCATTGGGGTGTAACCACTGAATGGAAGAGTTTATAAGATTAAATTAATCTGTACAGTGAATGTAAAAATTGTATTATCTTATGGAATATTTTATTTGAATTTAAAGTGGAGCAAACAAATTAATTAATAACGAAGAAGTTAAAAGTACAGGGATTTAAGGGACATGTAATTTCTTTGTTGTATCTTTCCTTTGTCTGCGCTTTGTGCAATAAATTTTCCTAATTGTTTTGTAATTTCTGTAAGCGAATGGGGTTGCTCTAACATTACCGTTACAACTAACCCTGGCGGTGAACTACAAGCGCTGTTACAACCTCCCCTTATTGCGTTATGTTGTAGTCTCCCCTACGGCGCGCATTAGTGCGGTGTACAAGTGCAGTTACCAGAGACTATTAATGAAATAACAACAAAATAATTTCCTTAGTGTACGTCGTACTGTATACGATCGTTACAAGGTAGACTTTTGTAAAATTAATTTAGAAATTATTTAGAAGTTCAAAAATAATAAAATTCACCCTAGAAAAATTCAGAATTTTCTTTCTCTTAGAATGTTTCCAGATCAGACGTCATCGACGAAAAATGGTTTTCTATTATGGTCGAATTGCTTATTTTTGCAGATTGCAAAATTCTTTGAATTTTCTGTTTCGCGAACGATCGTTGTTAGTCACTGACGTTTGGTGCGACAGTGTATAACTTCATGATTTATGGCGTCGCAAAGAGTTATTGCTTCCTACAGAAAATCTCGTTTGAGTTACTGCTGAGAATCATAAAATACAGCTATCGCACCGTGCAAGAAGTGTTATTATTTTAAGTGTCTCGAGCACCGGGGAATGTAGGTCATTACTTTCCCGAATGTAAGGTAACACGACAGACGCCATTATTGATTTTTCTTCTCTGAGAATTCGTCAATTATGAAAATTGTGGTGTTAGTAAAATAGACATAGTTCTGTGAAACTTCGCGTGTAAAAACACCGTTCGAACGTATCTCTAAATTACTTCGAGCATAACGATGTCTCATACTTTCCGACTAATTGCTTCCCCTTATAATTAATCGTCGTTCTTCGAGTGGATCGAGGAAAATTGGAGTAATAACAAAGAAATTTCTAAACTGCTGAAACGCGAAAGCTCACTTTCCTCTATAAAATTCCCGAAAATCCTGTTTAGTTTCAGCATTGACGGTCATGGGTCCCTCTCAAAAACATCCCCAATTAGCAAACCATACTGGCAGTCGCAGATTCCTAAAGCATGAACATCGTTGCCTCTTCGAATTCGGCTGCCGGAAACGCCGTAGAAGTCCGAGTCATTCCAGTGTACGCCGATGGCACGGTCGAGGGTGCAGCGAGCGCGGAGGGTGAAACAATGCGAATAAATATCTGACCAATGTCGCGAGGCGCAACGACGGTACGTAGCCGGTAGGTTTATCTATACACGCCTGTTATCCCGCAATTTCGAAGCGTCTTGGCGTCAGGCCAACGCCGATATTGCGGACCTCGACTACGTCCTCTGCCGGACTTCGCTAACCATTGTCCACCCCAGCGGGCTACAATGCGACGAGTAGGTTGCAGGGGCCATTGGAAATTCTGGAAATAATAGTAGCCGGCATCGGCGCGGTTGTCGTCGGATTGGTTTCTCGGGGAATTAACGATAGGCCGTGGTTTATGACGTTCGTGCGAGCCCACTGCGCCGAATATCGATCCTTTCCACGGAAACTCGAACTAATACGCCGTTTCGACTGCCCACCGGAGAGGAACAAAGGAATTGTCCTGCTAATCCTCGTGGTACCGGTCACGTTATTGCTACGATACTAGTAAATGATGCTGGCCTAGCGGTTCTTAATCCGAGATCCGCAAATAGATCACTTGGGGAATCCCCAAAGCAAGAGAATATTAAATATTTATTTTCCGTGCGAATGTTGTGTTCGAAAATATCAGTTTTATCACTCCGATACTTTGATATTAGACTATAATCGATCTTAACGTTTAATGTCTTAGAAACCAAACGAACGAGACTTTGATATCTCGAAAAAGATAGTTGAGAACCACCGCGTTACAGACTTATCGAGGCCGATCGTGGACGATATTGGATGCTTTCCGAGTGGGTTAAGTTTTTTGGCGATTTAATGGTTCCTGATAACTTTGGAAGGACGCTACCAACTGCAGTGGAAAGATTTAACCTCTTCAAGGATGCTGGAAAGTAGGGTAAGGTTGCCCAAAGTGGACCGCTTTTAACGTCTTCTCGAATCGTTCTTTCGATTTCTTTTTCTCTTTAAAAATTAATAGCCTCTGCGAACTTTTCTAACGTTTTCCCGGCTGCGAGGATCGCGTTATGAAAATCATGAAAATTAAATGCCGCGAATAAGTCGGTACCTGATCGTTCGATACCTTTATCGGCACCCGTGCTGTGCTTCCGTTCGCGAGAAAAATTGTGCAATTCTGCCGCAGACAGAAACACAGCAGCGATATTGATGCCGAACTGTCAGCGTGCAGCACGCGCAGTTAAACGAACTCCGATACACCTATCAAACTCCAATATCGATACTTTCTAAATTTTTTAAAAGCCATCGATATCTGATTGTCGCGCGGCTAGAGTATATCCTCGGTTATCGTGGCGATAACTTGGACGCAATGAAATCAAACTTATAGGAACTGTGTCTCACCGTGTCTTTGTCGTTGATATTTCTCCAAAACCGATACCATCGAGTAAATAGAAGCCGCGGAACACCGGGGATCGTTTAAATTTCTCGTCCAAATTTCTATTACAACCTCGGGATGCCACCGGGAGCACTTTGCTTATTACGTTGCCCGCAATATTTGAACAGCCGATCGGTCTTCCCTCGCTTTTCCCGGAAGAAAACTCATTATCTTAGGCAATAATACCGACGTTTTCCGATGCTGATTCCCCCTCCACGGCCTAGCTGTAACCCCCAAGGAACAATAATGCCTGAGGAAACGTCTTCTGTCGCGGGGGGCGTAGACCACGTCGTCGTGGCGAACCGTATCGACTGTCTTTCGCATTAAAAATATCAATCCATCAGCGACAAAACACCAAGAAATATCGCCCAAAGCCTTCTCGGCGTCCCCGTAAAAAAGTGGCTTTCGGTGAACCAGCATCGAGAAGCGTATCGGTCTCAGACTCCCCTCGTGCAGACTCCGCTCGAGCATAATCCAATTTGCGTTCTTCCTTCGCGACGAACAAATGAAGAACCATGCTCGTCGCTATCGGTCGACGTGCACCGACTTCTCGATTAAACGACGACCGTGTTGATGCAGAAGGAATTATGTACCGTTGTATCGTTCAACTATTCTTAAAGAGTCACCGAACAGTTATTGCAAAATGAAACCGTGTCGTGAAATTCGTAGTTGAATATGAATCAATACAACTGAAGTATGTACAAGAATAAGAAATCTATTCGAGCTCATTGAGATACGACGCTTTGAATATAATTAAATGACTATTTTTAATGTTGTCTTAGAAAGTATGGAGAAATTACTTTACGTATTAAATCTTAAAGCATACCAGAAGCTATGATATAAAAATATCGAATGCTTTTATTTCTAGATATTAAGTTAAAGTATTAGAGTCTTGTAACAATTTATTTTTACGGTTATGGATGAACGGTTTCAATAAGAATACTCTGCTCGGATAACGGAAGAATCGAATATTACAGTGCTTGGATGGTCCAGCGATTGGTTAACGGGTCGTATAATGAAAGAACTATATTTTCTACGATTGTCCTCCTACGTTCGAAAGCATTTGTAACTGTTCTATGCATTATAATCCGAACGTTCTTGTGAATTAAAGAACAGTTCACTGAAATGTTAACTGGGAGGTAGATGTACGTAGCGGGAGAATCGATTCTGGAGAACGGGTGGGTGGAAAATTGGTAGATCCTTATGGTCAATGGAGTCCGCTTCAGGAAACGAGAGTGCTAGTCCCCATCCCCTGGAATATGAGAACACATCGAGTGTGCAAATGTCTTCCCGGTCGACCTCGGTTAACGGTCAGACTTTCCGTCTGCGGAACTTCCAGGGAACTTCGTTACAGATTCATGCTTTTGAATTGTTTACTGTCTGCCGGCGGTAATGGCGATCGAGTGTCCCCAAGTTATAACGTTTCCCCTATTAACTTTTTTTATTAACTTTAACCTTACCGGGACATTAGGTCACATACCTAGTTTGAATAACTATAACGTCCGAAAAGAAATTCATATAGCACTGACATTTTAATTTTAATGTATAAATTTACTTATAGATCGACCATTGGTTTAGAGAAAAATGAACGTCAACTAAACTGTGTAAAGAATCAACATTCTATAATTTTTTCGAAATAAATTTTCGTAATAAAAAATTTAATTCCATTATTTCGTTTCATTTTCTCCTGGAGAATAACCAAGTATTTTGCACAAGTTGTAATATAAAATATAAAAAATACGTTTACAATTCGCAGTGTACACTAGCTTAATATCAATTTATCTATCACAAACGCGCTGAAGTTATCGCCAATTTTCGCATCAGACCGTATATACCAATCGAAAGTCACAGCTCGCGTGGGCAATTGTTCCAGTATTGAACAAGTTTCTTTGAAGTCGGTGCACTTTTCGGTAACGGCAGCTAAATTACGACTGAACAGTTTTCCGTTTGATCTAGGCGAGTAAATCCACGGTCGAATTTGTCGGCTTAGCAGTAATCACCGTATGACGCGAGGACGAACATCGAAATTGCAATAAAAGAATCGCTGGAAATTGCGCAGAGGAGAGAGAAACAAAAAGAACGAAAGACGAAGGAATAGTATGGAGAAAAAGGTCGAAGACAAGGAGGTCGAAGGTAAAGGGAATATAACAGGGAATGGTGGAACCCTACTGTTCGCTTCGAACAGAATCCAGTAGCCATTGCGCAGTCTATAAAGTTCTCTCCTGCCTTAGAATGGTACTCTTTTCTCCCTCGAGCGTTAAGGTATCGTCAGATTACTTTACGTTGATACCTGAGAGATGAGCCGTTAAATATGTTCGATTAAGACAACGAAAACTATAACGATACTTAATTTTCATTGATGTTAAACTAAACGAGTAATTTAAAAGGGTATTGTTTTTTTTATTTTGAAGAATAAATGTAACTATGTTACCCCAGGTTCCCTTACTGATTTAAAAAGTGTTTATCTGTGGAAAAGCTTCGAGAGCCCAATTGTGTGGTACTCTTTTCTTCGAGAAGTTAGGAATGCATTGTTTCGTTAAGAAAAGGTAGAAAAATGCGAGGATGAAGGACACCGTCCTCGAATAGCTTTTTCTCCTCGTAAATCCGGACGAAATCTTACTTTCATGCCCCATTCTTTTCGTCACCCGGATACAAAGGTCACTGTGCCCGGTTGCGACTAGACGTTCTATAGATCCTTTCAGTGTCCGCCCATTAATGGGACTCGATCGACCCTCCTCGTGGCATCGCTTTATTTCTCTGCTTGGACAAGACGCGCGAGGGCCCGAGAGTTATTTCGAGAGGGCAGCGTTGAAAGAAAATGCTGCTTTATTCATTGGTCTCCCACTCCCGTCAGAAGGATCTCGGTTCAGTTCCTTTTGTGCCACTTTTTGCTCCAGTGAAATTTTCATATTCGCGATAAACGCCTTTATTTATTCACCCCTATCTCCGCGACGAAGAATAGTTGCCACCCGAAATTGCGATGCAATCTCTTTACGCATGTAAACGTACATGTATTTCATGTGAGCAAAATTTTAATTTAACGTTTGCGTTTAATATTCTGTGAGCAGCAACGCGCACAAATCCTTTCTTATCGAGAAAAGAATTGGACAATTTAATTGTAAATATACAAATTTGTGAAAGAGATATTAATATACGGATTCGTATATTCCTCGTGAACAAACGTCAATAATTTTTTATACAGATAAGGTGGCAGTTCTGCTGCAGTTCGAAAGCTAGATAGCTGCACGGGTTAGGGGTTGAAGTTCACGAGAGAACCGTATTCTGGCGCCATCTCCCTATAGACCTCGAAACCCGCTCAATCCTTAATATCATCCCTCCCGAAAAGTAAAACGGAGTTGTTTAAAACATATCGTTTACCAGAATTTACCCCATTTCGTTCCTTCAGTCATTCAACGCCTGCTGCCATCTACGACGACTCATTTACACTCGCGTCAACGTTTCTCACAAATTATCCGGCGCCAGCTACAAATTTCTTGCAGCGTTGCATAATGAAGATATTTTGAATACACGGCGGGTAATCAAGAATTCTTCTAATCGAAATTTCCTATTGGCGAAAATACGAACCGAAGAGCATAATCTCCCACTGTTATTGTTGCTCTATTTACCATAAGGAATTATCTACCCCTTTCTTAATTTCGAGCAAATTCGAGCAACGGAAATATGAAGCAATGTTAATACTCTCACGTTGTAATTTTTTCTTATTAAGCATTCGCAAGCTACATTTATCGAATTAAATTTTCCAAAAATCACTAGACCACGTAACTCTTTTCGTCGGGGTACGTTACAGCCCTCATAATGTACTTTACGGTAGAAAAAAATCGCGTGATTGCATAAGGGTTGAAGACCGCGAGTCGCACAGTCGCTACAACGGATTTTTCGACTTCCTTCCCTTCGTTCCGCTGAAACGAAAGGAAGCCAAGGAGCATTGCTGGGCGGGTTCTTTGTGAATAATAAAATCCCTTCTATCGTCGAAGCACTTCGTATATACCCGCGTACATACATACGTTTCAAAGATGCATGCACGTATATACGCGTTACTTTCCATGTTGCTTAACTACGCAACTGATACGAACAAAGAAAGTAAGTCTCCGACCAGGCACCGAGAGGGTCTTTTGAAGTGGTCGTCCTCTCGCAGAATCGATCCGAACTTTCCGGCGTTCCTCCATGGCACACGTCCCCTTCAATCTCGTGTTATATCCGAATTCCATCCATCCACGTACATACCTATCTACCTACCTACTTACCTACCTACAGTGTCGCCCCTGACGCGCGCAGGGCTGCCTTTTTAAGGCACATCGGCGCGTGTATAATTTAATTCGCCGTCGAATCGCGAACCGGATGATAAACATACTGGTGGCTGAAAGTTCGAGGAATGCCGAACGCCTCTGAGAATTCCCGTTCCCGGCGAGCGTTTAAATCTGCATGCCGGCGGATGTACATCTCCCTTCAAGAATGTCACTACGCGTTCAACGAAACGCTCTCGACACACAGACGTAATCTCCGCGAAATTCAACGTTTCGCAGTCCCGCTTTACTCGATTACGCGTCACTTCACAAGGCTGATAGTTACTATCGTTACTATTATTATTAACATCGACGAGAAAAATATAGGAAACGTGTAAATAAGTCGGAAGCAATTTTCTTTTCAAAGATAAAATAAAGTTTATACAGTAGAAGCCTTACGATTAATTTTTGTACAAAAATACTCAGACTATTTAATTGGTCTGTGGGCACAATTATCATAAACAAAATGAACCTAGTTTAATTTTTATTTCCAATCTATACTCGAATATCTAAATATTTTATATATTTTGAGTTTGCATTTTCGTTCGAGGAGTTAATAAAAATATTTAACGAATCGTTAACTTATCAATTTAATTTTCGTCAATTAAATCTCGCCATTCTGCGACAAGATGTTTGAGTGGGCTGTACGTGTGCCGGATTATGAAGGTGTGCGTGGGGGTGCGTAAAGACGGCGCGAAGTTGGGTCTGTTTCGGATCTCCTAAATACCAATTAGAGATGGAAACTTCCCCTTTCATGTTGATTCCGGCTCTCTGAAGTTATCTCGAAGTTCGCATTGTTCGCTTCTCTTTGAGAGTGCCGTGAACCTCTACAACTCTCTTAGCTTCTTGCGCCTGGTGCGCCCCTCCTGCTGTCGATCCTGCCGTCAGTCTTCGCGTTAGGGTTACGTAATAATTGTGAAGCAGAACTCGTCGACTACTTTCCAAATGTTGTGCCAACCGTGCATCGCGCGCCGTCAGAAACACAAGGGGGGTTGGTTGACGCGAGTCGACGAATTCAAATAGGGCGATCGAAAACTTTCCGCGATAACGCTGTAAGACAATTGGCCAGGAATAAAAAGCACGCGCAGAAATACGCGGAAAAATTCGTTTAAATTATCCGACCGAATCTGGGGACTATGAAGGCCGACTAAAATATTTTATATCGTCGATAAAATAATTGTACGTTTCGTGAAACGGAGATAAAGTGGAAATTTTGGTACCCCGGACGGAAAGTAATTTGCCTAAGCGATTCGTACCGGCGACGATTCGGAAGCAAATCCGTGAGCAACCATGAGGCAAGTATATCTCGATGCAAATGCACCGGGTCCACGCGGGACGAAAAAAAGCTGGGGGTAACGAACGAAAAGGGGTGGCTGGCAGACACAGAGGGCACAATGTGTTAAAACGCTGAGGTAAGGTAGTGGGTCTACGGCAGCGAATTCCGAAGCGTGAAACTATCGGAGGCGTTAAATTCGTTGCAGCCACCCCTCTGTCCTCCCGCGTCCTACGAATTGAATTAAATCGTTTAACGGCCTTATGTTTCGATGGGGGAGGACCCTCCGGGCCGACATTTGGGGAGGACCACAAACCCAGGGAGATAAATGTAATGAAGGTTGTACCTCGGACCAACGCTTAACCAGGACTCCATTAGTGGCGCTATCCGTCTCGAAAGGTTTCTGTTTCCCTCGTTCCCGTGTAATCTTCCACGCGTTTCTTTCTTTTTTTTTTTTGTCGGTGCTTTCGAGAATTTCAATTACAGGGGAAGAAAGAGGGAAGGAAATACTATGAACCGACGACGACGGCCGGACTGCCAAGCTCAGGAGACGACGACGCGCCGAGCCTGTCGCGAGGCAAATGATTTCAATTCTGTTCCATTAAACTGACACGCCGGGACGGGGGTGCCCATCGTTTCCTCTCTTTCCGCGCTTTTGTCTCCCTCGGGCTCGTCGCCGGCAGCCGCAACGCTCCTCTGCCGTTTCTGTCCGCCTCCCACGCCCTTTCGCGAAACTAAATCTTCTTCGAATCGGTCTTACGGAGGAGCACCGCAGAATATTTAAGTTCTCGACGCGAGGCGGCTCCGATGTCTTCGAGTGTCTTTTCCACCCCCCACATTCCGCGGGCTGTGACGGGAATTTTGAGCGCCGCGGAAAATGTTCGCGGGGAATTCCTCCTCGGTTACGTCGCGCGATGAAATCATATCAACGCTCGTACACTTCGCGCGACGGTTGCGTGTGACGGATTTAGAAAGAACCCCCTCCGAACACTCTACTGTGCAAAGTGGCCCGGAAACTTTGTTCGCTTGAAATATTTTCATTATTTTTATTTCTATTTATCGATATGTAAGTGCTTCCGCGATAAGCGTACGTGCGAAAGAAACGTTTGAGATATTTGTATTTTTAAAAAACTGCTCAATAGGGGGATTAAAAGATTAAGAGTATCTTTGATAGTAAAATGATAGAAAATCTGTGCATGACATCCAGTTATCTCGAGCCCCAGATAAGATTAACTTGGCATCCAGTCGGGTCGTCGTCAATGGAAACAAAATCCCGCGTAACTGAAACTTTCGGAACCGTAAACATTTCGATTTCATTCTGCCCGGTCAAATTCACTTTTCACGAATAGCACCGGAACTATGAAGATTAAGGGAGAGAGGGCATACGAGCTTCCTCGAGCGAACGGAGGCGAATGACTTTCCAACGATTTTCACCCTCCGCGAAGGAAATCGCCCCCGGCGGGTCCCTCGGATATTAAACTGTTCAACATCGGCCGAATCGTTCGTTTCGATGCGTTTCCCGACGACTTCTCGTGGATATTAAATTCGGTTTCTAAATGCTACCGCCGGATATACCCCTAGGAAACTCCGTTCGTCTTCTGTAAAAGTTTCCTTAACACGGTACACATAATACTTTGTTCCTTTACAAATAAGACTTCGGCGTTTCTGCTCTACGATTCGACAATATGAAATCTGTCGCGCCCGAAATTTCCTGTTAAAAATTCTATTTCATCGGATGCATAACATTGCATTACCATCCATTTATTGTCATTTATATCGTAATTTTTTAAACGACGCTATTCGATGTGTCATCGTTGTTAATTTCACGAAAGAAGGGTTAACCGATCCTGCGAGTACGCGTGTTCCGAGTAGCGTGATCTTCGCCCTTTGACCTTGCTGCTGCACTCGCGTAGCCTCGAAGCGTGAGATCGACAGCACATGGCGGTCTCTCGTCACCCCTGAGCTAAATTTACGCAGGAGCATTTCCCTCTTTCGTTTCTTATTCTTTTCGAGCCCCCGCGGCCACGTCGAAACCTCTCTTTCTCGTTTCTCGTATTCACCCGACCGTTCTCCAGGGTAGTGCGAGTCGGATCGCATCCCCCCAAAAAGCTCGTATATATCATCCGACCGCGGTACTTTCCTTTAATGGACGCGGTTAATAATATATCAATCGCGTTTATGGTCCATCGTTAGGAATATGTTGCACGCGCGATGGAAGGGACGAGCTTCATTTGCTAAATCGATACGTCCTGGGAATAATTGTTAAGCAGACACCTGTGTACACGGTGAATTTGCGAACGATGAACACGACAGTATGTTCAAAGTCGCGATTTTGAGATAGGTTAAAATTATTCGAAGAAAATGGCTGGTGTAACGAAGGATCATTGGATCGAAGAAAAATTTGTACTATTGAATTTCAGTTTGGACGCGGAACCTCGATTTTGTAGCTCGTAGCAAATGACGATTCGCTATACAGCACGGTTTCCGTGTACAGCAATCAAACAAGTAATTCAGAGCAACCATAATATCGTTGGCTAAGCGCAAGATGCTTGTAAACGTGCGCACGTACTAATACAGGTAATTTGGTTCGCAAGCACCATAGTACAGCTTGACTGCCTTGCATTGGCTTCGTAGATAGAAACTCTCATCCGTGTAAATTCCAGCAAGGCATCCTAGTTGGCCAGTAGGCCAACAGCCATATTGCATTTACGTCAAAAATAAAATTAAATCCTTGAATTTAATATCGGTGGATAATTATATACAGAGTATTAAATTAGTATCTTTGATTTTCGTCTTATTTTGGCCTCTAGAATCTCCCATTAAAATTTTTCCCAGTGATGGCCGAACACCCTGAAAAGATTCACTCTGATCACCATTTTTTTATGACTAAGAGAAACCTACATCGAATGAAAATAGAAAAATAAAGCAGGACGGGAATATTAGACGTGCATAATTCACGATTCCTCGGTTGAGAAATATATATGCACGGGACGGGTTTAACGACGAACCTAAAGCGAGAAAAACTTGTCCGCATTATCATTTCAAATTCTCTCCGATCAAATTAGTCGCAGCCACTGGAATAATAAGGTTTGTTTTCTTCGGCTGTGATGGAATTATTCTACCGACTAATTCGTTGAATCAATGAGGAATGGGAAAAGAAGTCAAATTTCCGAGGGGAACATTTCTTAGCGTTCTACACCCTCGAGAGCCCTGGAACGAAATCCTAGAAGAAAATTAGGATAATAAGCAATGGGCGTGGAACGTTTCCAAAATAGAAATAAATGGACGCCTGTCTCGGTCGAGAGTTTCTTAAATATTCAAGATCGAATGGTTTTAAATCGACTTTCGTTCGCGGGGGAGAGCAGTATATATCGATATTACTCGAGCCAAGCGTTAAAGTGTCAATTTGAAGTACGTCAACGTTTAATTGTCTAGAATACCGTCTGAAAAGTGCAGTCGGAAGCGATCTTTGCTTGCACTCGATTCGATTGCATAGTTAAAATTCAACGACTCGCCATCTTCGAGCGGCCACTCGATTCGTCGACCTCGAGACTCCCGATACATTGTAATACACGTGGACTGCAAGTTTTCTTAAAATAATAAATGTCGTGATCTCTGATCTTTATTTAATGGATCCTGACTTTTTTTTGTTCAAAAAAACGAAAGGAGTGGCGCTCAAACTGTGAAATAACTACCCTCGTAGTAGGTGTAGAAGGTTGATACTTATCAGAAATCTATCACAATGTGACTATTTGCCAAAAATTATCTAAACATTCTGAAAAACGTGAATGAGCCCTCGAAGACCAAGGTAGCAACGCGAATCGCGGCGCAAAAGAAGCCCCGGCAGCCGACGCGGCCCCAAAAACAGGCCGCCATTATGGCCGAGGGTTTTTCAGCACAGTTTTGGAAAGCGATTAGTCAACATTGTTTCTGGCGCATAGTTGCTGGCCAGGCTGGCGCCGGTACGTAACGAGCTCCCGTGACAAAAAAGCCCTTGAAGCGGTGGATCGCGCCGAATGTCTCCCGTTCCGGTAGCGTCATTCATCATCGCAGCTACCGACCACACCATTAAACCATGCCAAACGATCGTCTGGTGGTTCGACAATGGGGTCGAGTCGGGGTCTTTGCTTCTGGCCGAAAAGATAAAAGAACAGGGAACGCTGGAAGAAACAGACTGATACCGGATAAGCGGTATCCGAAACAGCGGTGGTAATCGTCGTGGAAACGAAACGAAACAAAGTGTCTGGGTTCCCGATAAAATAGATTTATCACCAGCGACTGTAAAATATGTATTCTAAGCGGGCATAAATAAAATCGAGACGTATCGTCGCGCTGGGGTTGAACGAGATCGTCGACCCTCCGGCGAACGCAGCGTTAATGTTTTCCCCGAATTTACGCTAAGCGAAAAGTCGAACAGCGGTGGGCGAAAGGGCGACGGAATTAATTTCGAACGTCGCCGAGGACCCGGACGACGTATAAACACGAAGGGTCGAAGGATGTGCGACGCCCCGGGGCGATAGTTACGCGACGTGGGGCATCGGCGACTTGTCGCTACGCCCCTGTTTCACTCTGCGCGGATTACGAGTGTTTTCTTAAGGCAGTGGTCCTCTCGGGGTGGCAATTTGTATTCGAGATAAACCGTTATTGATGCCGTCGATATTTCTCAGTCTTATAAAATTGATGTCTCCGGGCTCTGGAGAGCCACTCCGCTACGGTGGAAATCTTCGCGGAAGAAGAAGAGTCGAGGAAGCGACGAACGCCGGAGAAAAAGTAGCTTCCTGTCGCGATCCAAGTGACCCACGTAATACCGACGCGACGCGGAACAAATGACAATTTATGCTGAAAACTTCAAAGACAGAAACGACGGCCGAGCGTGGAATCATCCGTCCTGGCAAGGAGACTCCTTTCGGAGTGAGTTTCCCGCGCGTTACCTCGCGGGACCATGATTCAGGAACGATGCACAGGCCAAGTATTTTGTTATCACCGAGCCAGGAAGAATTTCACGGAAGGGAACGATGAAAAATACGTCTCGAAAGTCTCCGAGATACTAACAGCGTAGGAAACTTTGTGCGAATATCGCGGAAACGATGTTTTCGGATACGAGACGATCAACGCAGCGGTAAATCTTCCATTTACGCGGAACTCGCCAGATGCGAATTTTTTTATTTATCGGCATATTGATTTCTGACGATATTCCCAAAAAGAGATTATACAATACGAAAATAGAACTTAAGTAACAAATGGGGATAGTATAACATATTTATTTTTTATAAATCGCGTATTTCAGATACAAGCATATCGCGTCAACTGAATGTTTTGTAGAAAAGAAAGAAATAATGGTGTTCGAACGTACGAAAATGATAGAACATAAAGTTCAATTACGAAGCGGGAACGACGTTTCTCCCCCAATGGAAGAGAAAACACTCCGCCCATTATCCGGAAGAGAGTAAAAGATCGCCAATAATAAACCCTCGTACCACCCCGAGCATTAACACGATCTTCTTTTAACGGGGCGGTCTCCTCCGATAATTCTTATTTTTCCCTACACTTTGTCACCGACGTCCTCGGACACCAGCCGTAAAGGGGGTTGCAGCGAAAATGGCCAAGCTGTAAATACCTCAGTACGGGTAGTATCACCGTAAGTCGTAATAAACCGTCGTGAAGATTCCGCAATGTGTTTCGTGGCAAGGTATATAGTCGAATTCCCATCGGGAAACAATACGCGGAATGTTACGCGCGCATGTACACTCGCTCGAAAAAATCGTAACCGCGCGCAAAAAATCGTGATCGAGAAAAACTCGATATTTAAAATTACAGTGAATCTAGAAGATATTTATACGCTTTTGTTTTCTTCAATTTCTCGTGAATTTGAAACGTGAAAACGTGATTTAAAACAGACTCGTCATCTTCGTTCAAGGAGTCAACCACTCGACCGATCTCTCGTAGACAAATTTTTTAAATAAAAATAAAATACAAAGGTTTATAATGTGTCCAAGTTTTTCTCGACAGGGTGTACGCGTGGCTGTTTCGTCCCAGAGGGCGAGGGGTTGGTGCACTTGGAGGTTCCTCCAGCGTAACCGCGATACTCTCCTTATTGGTCGGCATCGGTCGGGGCGGAACGACCTTAAGCGGGATCCTCTCGGTTTTATATCGCACCCCCGAGCAAGGATATTGGATTACAGTGATTTTCAATTATGAGCACGAGGCTCCGGGATCCGTGGAATATACGAGCAAAATGCACCAGGTCGGATCGTTCGCCGGCGAAAAAGTACAAAACGGTCAGGCTTTAATCGAGGCTGCCCTCGAGTGTGATCGCGGTTCGGAGTGCATGCATTTTTTCCGTGAACCGACGGTTTATTAAAATTTGTATCGATGCGAACGCCAGACCCGGGTTGAAATGAAATTTCCAGCTGCGGAAGACGGTAGGTAACGGAACGCGGAAAATATTTTTTTCTTCTCTTTTCCTGCCTCTTTTAGACTATTTTCGGTAATTCTGTTGTTCTTACCCGCGTAATCGAGACGCAAGGAGACACGAACAACGGAAAAGTTAATAAATTCGATCGAACGACTCGAAATTTTCAGCCGGATGAAATTCAGTATCGAGGGAGTAAGTGATAAAGAGAATTTCCACAGCCGGGAGGATAAGGTACGCTCTCTCGCGAAAAACTCTCCCGACGAGGGCGAACAACCCCCATTCGCAGAACCCTCCGAGTTTATAGGTCGCTCGTAGGGTGGCAGCACCCTTCAATCTTGCTCTCCGTCGCGGTGGTTCACGGTTGCCAGGATATAAATTTAACAGCGATTGGTACACCGAGCTACGCGCCGCGGATCGGCTGTTTGTTTTATTTATGTTAATCTCGCGTTCGTTTCCGCCGCAATTAATAATCATCCGTTAATAACCGAGCTCGTTTCGAGATAATAAACAAACCGTTACATCATGTTCAACGCTCCATAGCCTGTTTTCATTATCGTCGTGCCGATGAATCGCACTTTACGGTACGCCTCCGACGCGAAAACTCTTCGTGACACTGACTAATAGCGCGGATTAAAACGGACATCTGTCAGATTTATGCAATGACAGTTACAGTCATATAACGGCTACGAAGATATTTCATTATCACACCCTATAGCCGTTGCGGATCGATGGGCAGCTCGCCATCAATCGGCGCGGCTGACTCGTCCATTTCGAAATTCCGCGCGACGCTAAGTAATATTGCCTCTCGGGAAGGGGGTCAACGATCAGACGTGTTCGTATCGTTGTTGCTAACGTGATGGATTAAAAGCAGCGAAGCAAAGGGTGTTACGAAAACAATAAGTCGGAGACGTCGTGTACGGCCTCTTTCGACGATCGACATTAGAGACGATCCGCTTCGAAGGGCGGTCCACCGTCACCCTCGAAATAGAAATGTCCTGCGAGCGTTGTAAACATTCAATTTAACCAGTGTCCCCTTTCGACAGAATTTTAAGATCCGCACGCGGGCGAAACGGAACGCCGACGTCGCTTTCTTTCGCGTAAAACGATCCTGCATTATCGTTCGTCAATTGCTACGACCCCAACGCTGCGTTCCTATTTATCGAACAATGGGGCTGCTACAGACTTGCTTTGTTTGCGAGAAAAGTCTCTCCTATCCGGTTATTCTACGCCGAATCGATCGTTTTCCGCGCTCGATGCCGGGGATTTTGGTGAAATTCGAGTATATTACAGAACAGTTTTGCGTCCCTCTTCTTCGGTCGTAACGACAATGTTATTAGAAAATAATATTTAGGGTGAAACGTGTTTCCTCAGTTAAAACTTCATGGGCAATTTCGTTTTGGCATTGTCTTTAACTGTAATAAAATTATCGTAATGATACTTTAATGGTAATGGTACTGAAATCTTAATCCAGTCAGCTTCGAAACAGTTTCGCTTTCGCGTTGTTTCCCGAATTTAATATCACCGAGAGATGTTTTGACAGAGACGGAGGAGCGAGAGGAGTCTCGCGTACCCGAGAAACGAGGCTCCCGTACATGAAAATCGTTGTAGCATCGAAACGTCGCGTTAATTCATGCTCTGGGAGCGTTTCAATAAATTATTTCTCGACGTCGAGGCTCGAGAGGCTGCGCCTCGCGTTAAGAAGCCATCGTGACGCTTCCGCTAACACGGTGGCCGATCATTACCGCGCTGGCTGATCATTATTACAACCGGTATTAAAATGATGGTAATCATTATCGCTTTCAACCGCCACGAGACACCGAGACGTTGTATCCTCTCCTCTAGTCTTCCCTGTCAAATTTGTGGCCGGGCAGACGGGCGGGGGTAAGTGCAATTATGCTAATCAAATCAAAGTGGGCAAGATTCTCGAAGAGCCATGGCGGACACAGGAAGGTAATGAGAGGTTACATCGCATAGGGAGCTCGAGTGCAAGTATTAGTTGAGGCTAACCTCAAGGTTCCCTGCTGGTGGAGAAGGAGAAATGGCCAGGATTCTTGATCCTCGTTTCTGGGACCGACGGAGTAGCCAAAAGGCAACGCCCAGGCTCGTTCTCGAGCCCGAAGGAGCCTAATTTGAACGTAGCTCCGTCGTTATTTCATAGTACGAACTCCCGTTACGTCTAGCGTCTTTCGATTATCCCAGAACTTTAGTCTTTATTTACTGCGAACGATCGAGGGATCGTTTGGACCGATTGCTGAATTTGTGTGGGTTCTGTTGAATATTGCGAAACCAGTTATGGGCGATCATCGGAAGGCGCACCTGGTTCCATCGAGCAGCAGGGGTTACGAGTTTTTGCCTAGCAGGAACTTCTTCTGGCGATGTAAATTTTTAAACGCGCACGAACTCCGCGGGATCGTTTCCAGATGTGTGACCTATTTTTTCATCAAACCGAAGACAAAATCGACTTGTATGGGCAGAGAATAAATCACGAACCGCAACGATTTTCTTTCTAACTTAAACTACCTTGAGTGGATTTCATTTCTATCCGACGAAGAACAGTAATTAAGAATGCAAACCATATTTGGTTTAACGAAGAAAGAGCATCGTGGCAACGTATACGTCGAGGCATGGGAATTGTTCTCGAGGAGCGTCTGTCTAATGTAAGTGCAGGAAAGCTGAAGCAAGTTGCGTACGAACTAGCTTTAGATCCCGTGTCGCGGAAGCTATTCATCCGGTATATGAATATTTAAGTAAGGATGATCTCCCCGAGCGTAGCTTACGCAGATATCATCAAAATTATAACGGCGGTTTAAATGTGCAAATTTGAAAGCCAGCTTCTAAAATTCTGTAATACCTTCCACAATCTAAAAGTTACGTAATCGTGAATAAAATAAACGGCATACAAAGGGTGGTTACTTTCTTAAAAATGAAAGTAAACGATGAATTTGGGGACAATTCGGTTCGAATTTCGATCGATTTCCCGGTAATACCGAAGGTGACTTATTCTTCGTCCCGATCGTGGTCAGCGCAATTAAAACGTCCGTTGAATCGTAACAGCGACAACGAAGCTTGCGTAACGTGTGAATCGCGGCGTACGCAGCGTCGCGGTCGCCGTCGGATTATTGGTTTCACGGCTGTTAATTCGCCATGTTGGCACGCTCGGTTCGTGCACGGCACTCGATCGTACGTGTGGGGTTCCTCGTCGGAGCAATCAAGGACTAAGGGTGGATCGAGGGCAAAGAAGAAAGTACCGTGCTTCGAGTGGCAATATAATATGATCACGAAAATAACGAAGCACCGTGTACACTCTGCCAAAGCAATTTTTACAACTGTATTTAGTTCCTGCACATTTTTTAATAACTGTGTTATACAGTGCGTGACAAGACTTTCTCCACTATGGAACTAAAACAATTCATTCTGAAATTGAAATGTTAAATAAATTTGAATAGGACGAAGTTTAGCGAGGTTACGATAATAAGTACCGAAGACAAATTTTAAGTTATGCAGTTTACAATTGCCTAAAATGAATTGGTCTCGTAAAAAGTTGTACGGTTTTGGTGTGACGGTCAACGTGTTAGAGTATTAAATTGCCGATGGCCTTAACTTTGCACGCGATGAGCCTTAGATCGTACGTTGAACAAATTTCAATTTCGTTGCGTTTAAAGAACCATACCGTGGACGTCGGATTATCGGTTTCACGGCAGTTAATTCGCCATGTTGGCACGCTCAACGCTCGGTCGGACGTGTGGGGCTCGTCGTCGGAGCAATCAAGGGCCGAGGGACGAGAGAGAGAGCAAAGAAGAAAGTACCGTGTTTCGAGTGGCAATATAATACAGCCGCGAAACAATGGAGCACCGTGTACGCTCGGCCACCAGGGCAATAAAACCACGAGCACGGTGGCGTATAAGCCAAGAGGGCCGTAGGAACTTCCGCGGCGGATGAGGGATAGAAAATTAAATATTAATTTCGTTGGCTCGGGCTGCCGGAGAAAAGCTCATCGCGCATGCCTCCGGCTTTCTGACCGGTCGGCTCTCTCCCTTCGTCTCCAATCCCCGGGTCCGGGCTTCTTGCGATTCGAAAAGGTAAAACTCATCCGGCGGCGGCGCCCGGAACCCGGCAGATTATTTTCGCCTGAATTCAGGATCAAATTAACCGCAGCCTTTGCAAGAATTATGCCTCCGTTGTACACGAGTGTCGAAAAACGGCTGCGTGCACGCACGCTGACTAAGAACGGACCGAGCAGAAAAGAACACTGGAACGAAAGCTACACCCCAGCGTGGGCTTTTCACACTTCCGACCGGTTTTAATCCCTTTCCACGCGGAATACGCGTTTCGTGCAAAAGACCGTCTACTTTTCCTTTCTTCGCGAGGACGATTTGTTTGGAAAGACCGTTGGTACAGTATTTCCGCGTTGAATACAGAAATTTAATTCGTGCGACAGAAGAAAGCGTCACACGAAGTGGAGACTTCATCTCGAACTGCAGAGAATTACAGTCGATGCAGCTAATACCGCAGTTTCGTGACTCCTGGAACTCCTGGACCCTACCCTGAAAAGCAAACGCGAAAAAATAATCGTAACGCTAAAAACAATCGCGATCAAATTCATATCATTTGCAATGCGATTAGTATTCGTATGTCACAACGTTACTCAGAAAAATAAACACGAAATATCATTCGCTATTCTACTATTCGCTAATATATTGATATTAGTCGCAACGCTAGCCTAGAAACAAACGCGATTAATATTCATATTTCGCGACACTAATAAAATCACGTATTAAATAATGCGCAACGCTAACTTTGCTAATGTGCACATCTGTCCCAGGCTGCTTGGTGATGCTGGAGCTGGTACCAGTCTCATATTTTGGGCATTTTATATGTCGCAACTCTACTTCAAAACCAAACGCGTAGAATATAACCGATCGCAACTCTAAAAGTAATCAAAATCAGTTCACTACATTTACAACACGATAATATTCATATTTCGCAGTATTAATGCAAACCACGATCAGTGCTTACTCGTGATATTATTCTAAAAGCAAAGGCGAAAATATCCAGTTCGCAATGCTAAAATTATTCGCAACGCTATCTTGACAGAAATCGCGATTATTTGTATTTCGCAACACTAATGCAAACCGCGACTTGCCCCTAAAAAACTGGTCGGTGTGGTACAGGTACCCATCTGGAAAACTACAAATTCTACAACTACAAGCGAGTAAAGTGACATAGTAGTAACAGGAATGACTCTCCATCCTCATTCGAAGATGAAGATGAAGAGCCATTTGTTGTAGCCCACTCTTGAAACAGTTTGTCAGGGCCTCTTCGATTCTAAGAATCTCTTCTTTCTTCGGCGGTCCTGCCGAAGCCTGAAACTTAAGCCTAGGCTCGAGATTCCGTGCAATACACAGTCCTCTAACAATTCTAGGAATCATTATTGGAACAGGTGTGTAGAAACACGAGCGGGACGAGCGTTTCGAGGAACCTACCGCGAGTGCGAACGCGACCGCGAAGAGCGACTCTAAAGTCGCGCGATTTGAAAAATCGAAAGTAAAATAAAAAAAAACGATACAATCTGTATGAATCAGCTAACGTTTCGATTCTCCAAATCGAACTACAGGAATAGGTCTGCTGCGGGAATAAAATCTGCGACAGCTCTATCCTGAACCTACCTACTTAGATCTAAACACACACACCAGAAAGTAAGCTACCTACCTACCTAACCCTATATTTAAAAAATAGCAAAACTCATTCTCGCAAACATACACTCCACGGTTCTCACACATAGTATCCGGGCGCAAGAGCCTAAACTAGAGAGGATTCCCCGGGGTTCCTCCGACACCCGAATATTGCAAACAACTTTCACACTTTAATGTACGTACCAATTCCTGAAATCAACTGATAAAGACTAGTGACCATTGCGTATTTTTATTATATATTACGTTATTTTTATGTGATAGTCTTTGATAAAATGTACGATATAAATGATTGTAATTGATTTTCTTCATCAAGAACTAATGGTCATTTATATTTCATTAAATATTTAATACTATGGTCTTCATCTATGCAAAAAATATATGCAAGATGAAATAGAATTTTCTTTATAAATTATAATGAGCTTTGAAACGACGCAATTCCACAGCCTAACCACACACACATATGTGGAAATTGCGTCGCGCACGATACACTAGCGCAATGTCAGTCGCAGATAGATATTGTTAAGAATTTTTATAAACTAAATCATCATGCCCATTGCCTTCGCTCATCCAAGTAGCACCTGGGCACGTGGATGAGTTTAGGCAACGAACATGGAAAAGTATGCTGAAAATCCTCGATTAGAAAGACTGATTAGTAAATAATAACGAGACTTTCTATTTTTAAATGTGAAGAGCAAAAATTTAATATATATCAGTATTAAAAAATATTATTATTAAAGAAACTTGCTATGAACAGAATTTAATTATTCGTAAAACAAAGACTTCAATCAAGACTTTAAGGATAAAATAATTTACTTTGGATATTTAAAATAATTCGTAGGATTCCGTCGTCAAAGTAAATTTTTTAAGAAACGAAAATAATATAGAATGCACATTACTTTGACTCAGAAATCTACCTATTGCGAATTGTCTTCTTGTATATGATATGCAACAACATATTTTTAAACGAGTAACGAAAGGTTTTAGTATCTTTGATAATCACCAAATCATATTTTCCAATATTCAATATATATATAAACAATATAAAAACATTTCCTTATTGGATTCATGCTATGGCCATTAATGTGTAACTTCATTTTAATATTACTGAATTATATGCTCATATTTATTTTATATGGAGCATTTATCATATTAAAAAACGCGGAGTACAAAAAGACCCTAGCCTGAACTAAATAATAAAACAATCTATATTACTACTCACGGGTATAAAAAATACCCGCGGTCACTTTACTCGCCAAAAAGACTACGTATACAACCAGTCACCTGTGTTGATTCGGACCTTTCATCCTACAACATGATTAGGGACTGGAGGAATAAAAATCGTAACTCGCCAATTATTAACTACGATGACGCAATATCTCTGCGACGATGATAGTGCTGCTACCTAGTGAGATATCAGAGAAGTCATCTGCCTGGTCCTGCTGGTTTCCAGGATGTAGGGACAAGATTTAGAAACTACAAAGTACAAGAAAAAAAATTATAATCTCTTGTTAAAATTATAAAAATTCTACATTTAATATAAAACACTCTATATATACGAAACTGAACAAAGCTTCTTGATAATTTAATAAATTTTTAACCGAGATAGAAAAATATGAAAATATCAATTTTTATCTAAATGTACATATGTATAACAAAGTATCATGATATTGTACTTACATTTCTCGTTCGTAGAGCATCGCCCAATAGTCCTCTTAAATGATGCACTGACTTTACTACCGATAACGAGTAATTTTAATTGTCAAGAAAGAAATTGTAAAAGATGTTAAAAATTATTAAACGATAATGAATTAACACGACTGAAAAGTAACATCGGCGAACAAGGGACTCTATTATCGCGATTCGTAAAACAAAGAGAGCCCCGATGCTCTGTAAAATACTTACAAGTACGCAATAAACACTGTCTCAACTTTCACGTATCCCTAAACACGAAACGATAATCTAACAGAAGCCACTGTACTTCGACAAACGAAATCTATTAAACGAAACAAACACTGATTCTATCGATCGCATTGCGCGCGATCAACAAAATATCTGAAACGAAAAAACTATTAATCACACACGTGAACTCGATAAAAAGCCATGACAAAATATACACGTATACTCACGCCACTTGTTATACTTGTTACGCTTGTTGCCATGGCAACGACTACGTGCCGGTGGGATTCCTTTCACTCGTGTTGCAGCAACGAGAGTCTGCAACAAATAACACAGATTTCGATCAAATGCGTTAAAATAAATGTACGTATATTGTAATTAAGCAACAACTGAACTCGAAATATGTTCTATGATATCACAAACATCACTTAGAGACTCGATTTATGCCGATTAGATATGTAAGAAAACGCGACAAAACGATTCAACTATTTTCGCGATTCCGACTGAATTTGTTATAAAAATGTGTTAATATTATGCGAAGACACCGATGGAGAGTAAGGGTGAGTAATAATAGCGATTAGAAACAAGAAATACGTACCTACGTATCTGGTCGCGAAGCTGTCACGTACCTAACCTCACCAATTTTTCCAGAGCGAACGGCGACACTAAGCAGAGTAGTCAACCGATGAGCATTAATGGGTAGAGGAGTGGGGCGAGGTAAAGCGATCAGGCGGTCCAACGTAACGTCTCGGTATGTACATATTCACCTACAAAAGAAAGGTTAACGCGTTCGCAACGGGCCTTTATTTATATCATGTACAATCTACCACCGGTGATTCAGCCCGTCGTCAACGCGTTAAACCTTGTATGTATCTCGAATAGCGTCGATAATACATCTATGAACCGCAGCGGTAAAATAAGTGTAGGAAGATACCAGACGGACAATTAGTTACTTAATAATTTATTGTCGTTATAAAATTATTTCTTAATTCGATCAATTTCAACGTGTTGTAATCAAGATAGCGTTTTCGCGTCGGTGTAAAATCGCCAGGCAAATTTACGCCGCGTAGTTTAAAACGACGTTCGACAATGTCTACTGTCTCCCGTAAATACCGATATCTCGAAGCCACTCTCTGGCCAGTTTTCCGCGATTCCGTTCGATCGCGAGGATATTATCATCGTGAACGGGACACGCTCGAATCGCGCGTCTGAATATTACGACATAAATTCGCCGTATACGTGGAATGCACTCGATGGAGTGGAGGGTGAACGGGACAAAAAACACGGCAGGTCAGCGAATGTTTCCTGTACGCAACACGCGACGCCTGGCAATGAGGGAACAGGGAGGGGGGACAACCGTCGACGACGGAAATGCAAAAGTTCGATTTATGCGCCAGTACATTGCCGTATGTATACATATATACATGCTACGCGCATATGTAGACATACGTACATACGTACATATAAATGTATACATATAACGTGCTTGCATATCAAGGGATGAAGCGTGAACGATGATGCATGGTCGTTCCGCATGCGTTCAAAACCCTCTGTCCGTTTTCTGTCCGTGTTTTTTTTTTTTCGTTCCCTGACCAGCGTTCTATCAATGTTTCATAGATCGCGTGATACGAAACGAAAAAGCGCGCTCGAATTCCGTCGCCGATAGCGCGAACCCCCCTCCAAACGCTCTTGCAGGGTCCGCGAACTCGCGGGGGTTCATCACGGTGATGCATCGTGCTGGGATATCTCCCGGCACCGATACAACACGCGAGGCCGCGCATATCTAATATCCGTTTACGCGACAATTCAAGATTTATGTGCTAGAAACGTTTTCCGTTTTTGGGCTCGCGCGATCTGACCGTTTTTACGAATTACGAACGCGGTGGCGATCGTTGTGCACGGTTCTTGGAAAAAAATACGGAGCGGGGGTGCTAATTGTATTCGTTCGAATTGCGATTTCGCGAGCTTCTGCATTGAATTCATCACTGTAGGAAAATAGAGATCTATGATAAATTAAATATCTTCGCTAATTTTGTTTTTATACCTTCTACTTGATTATATGTGTACCGAACAACTATATTTGATTTTACGCGTTGTCGAGTACGTAAACACCCGCGGGGTTACCGTATTGCAATCATAGCAACGAAAAACCACGCGAAAACAGCACCCCGTTATGCCCCACGTGAAATTTGTTTACTTTCCCCCGCAGTTATGAAATATAACAGAAGGGTAGTATTGCTGTCGGTCGAAATTTGACCCTGCGGTTTCTTGCACTTCGTGATTTTGTTTAGACGCGCTAACGTATTGCCAAAAAAATATATCAGAGAGGGGATATCGCTGTATGTAAAAATTTGACGTACCCGGTTTTTTGTATTTCATTTATATATTTTTCGATGACTAAATTCAAAATAGTAGCAGCTTCATCTTTACGGCAATATTTGGTTTTTTAATATCTAAAAAATCAGGTGTTTTTCAATTAATTTGATCGAAAAATACCCTCCACGCTGCGACTCGCGTTTTATTCTCTCTGTGTAATTTCCACCGAACGAAGGAGCAAAATTTGATTAGATTGGCACGCCAGAATGCAATATCAAATATGTCAATTGACAATATTCGCTAGAGCGCGCAACGGACCGTGTTTCTGTTTGCTGTTGATCCGTTCGCGTTGTTTAACATACTTCGCTTTTCATCGAAATGGAAAAGCATATTGCGTTTAATGGGCGACGGAAAGGGAATAATATCGCGGGTCGCGAACGTATAAAATTCCCAGAACGCGAGACGAACGTCGGCCGGCATTTTCGCGAAAATGCTCGATGCGACGGTGATCTGTCTTAATAGTTACGCGCTTCCGACTGCAACATTTGTTTCGCCGTCATGAAGTTACACGGTCCGAAGCAGCAGTTTACACGTACTGCAGCTACCTAGTCCGCGAGCGCAGTATATTCATGCCAGGTTTAGCCGGGTTACCTCGCGGAGAGAAAGATACCCGGTCGGGATTGAAAATAAATTTCACTGAGAGCCTAACCCGTACAAATAGCTTCGTACTGATTTTAATGGCAGTACCGCCGTACCGGGGGCAACGCCATTTTATCACCGTTACTTCGAAAGCGAACCAACGGTCGTTCGATTTCGGCTATTGTTATTTTTCCGGTTTTGACGTAGCGAAACCAAATATCGTTATTTCATTAACACGCCCAACGCCGCGCTGATATTCGTGCGCGAGTTCCAGCGGGCCATGATTTTCTGGACATTGCACGCGTGTATAACGTATACACAGCCCCATTAATTAATAAAAGGATCGACTGCGCTCTGTCACGGGTTATTATCCCCGCGTGTGATGCCTGAACCGTAATCTAATCTTAATCAACTCTGATAAGTAAAAATAGAGCTTTATACGCGTTTGCTCTTAATATACAATCGAACAAATAGTAAAATTGTACATTTTTTTGATCCTGGCAGAAATACGCGTATTCGTTTAATATTGTTTGGATGCTTCGATCGTCCTTCATGGTTCGAAATTAGATCGTACGAACAGATAAATTATTTCGTTACGAGTACGTATTATTGAAGATGAATTTTTATTGGGACCAGGTATGGATCTGACAATTTTTTTAATTCATACTCTGAAGCGTAGTACGTGCGGTCGAAGCAATATTAAATAAACGTATGCTGTACGTGCATTGCACTAAGGGTAAAAAATGTACATTAGTTTTGCCACTTAATGAATTCTAATGTAAGCTATAAAGCCCATGTTTCCTCGTTCAAAAGCGTCTACCACAAAGGAAAATCTAACGCACGTTGCTCACAGATCCGATCTTTATTGCAACCGATGGCAGTATGCGCTTAACCCGCAAACAATAAGAACCTCTCAGTTTCATTTTTCTTCCCTTTGGTGGTTTTTGATATTAAGTAATTATATGCAATCAGTCGCTATAAATCATCGACCCTAGCGTTGTTCCTTCTCAAAACGAAATAGATTAAATGTTATCTATGAAAATATATAACATATTATACGAAGTACATTCGTTTTAACAGTAACATAATAAAGGCTTATGATCTCTGGATCAATGGTCGGATCAGAGCCTTGGTATACGTCGACACGCAAAGCACACTAATCGCACAAGTATATTTTTTTGAACCATTCTAAGCCTATCATTTATCTTAGACGCAAGAACTTTTTCCCTTTTAATGGGCGGGTTTCCCGACAAAGTTTGAGAACTACTGATCCAAATCAACGCGCCCGAAATCCTCGTATTTCGCATTTCATGTCACAACGTCGTAATAGCGAATTACTTTTCACGTGCTCCGTCGCGTGCAGCTTCGATCGTCGCGTTTCAATCTCGAATCTTAAAAATGATTTCTCCCGTAAAAATAACAATGCCCTGCAAAATGGTCAATTTGTTCTCGGTCGATGTCTTGCGAAAAATCGAGGCGAAACTTTCCTCGCGTTTTCATCGAACGATTCTCCGACATTATGGCTCCGACGGTCATTGGCCGCCGGTCGGGGTGTCGTTGGTTCGTTACCGTTTAACATCATTAATGCAAGTCGGATCGCGTGAACGGTGCCAGCGATTTTCCAACTAGATGTAAACGGCACGCAACGTGTCACACACGCGTCGTTAGAAACAAATAGAACAAAACGGTGCTTTCGTAACCAGTCGACGGGGGAAAAAAGGGTAGAAAAGTTCGCTTGGATGTTGACGCGATTTCTAGGGCGCTCGTCATTTTTTATACGCTCATCTAAAAACATCGGTATCGTGCTCCTTGGCCGTATATTTTGCACAAGAGTCGCATTTATTCAACTCTTAAATCACGTTTATGCTACCGCCGGGCGACTACGATCGTTTTTATCGCGTCGACCGATAATCACGCGCGCTTCATGAACTTTTATTTAGAACGTTTAAAATCTGCGGTAGAGATTTCGAGGGTTTTCGTTTATCGGAATATTTTGGAATAACGCGACGGTGCTTTCGGTGGCCATTAATATTACCGATACCATTGAAACCGTTGCATTCGCGTGGCCTGTTCTTCCTCTCTCCACTTTTTTTTTCTTTTTTTTTTTTTTAATGCATCCTCGATAATCCCTGTCAAAATCCAATCGAATATGAACGAGAAATTAATGGAATATTTTCGTTATCACCGCGCACAGCGTCCTGCGCAGATAGCAGAAAGAACAGAGGCCGAATTCGTGGCGAGGAACGAGAAACGAGTTTATGGAACCCACGGGAGCCACGCTAATTGTCCGGTCCACTGTTTTTGGCATACTATTACGTCCATCCGAAAATGCATTTTGTTTCCAGCCTCCGCTGTCCCATTAAATTAATATTATCGTCGCCTAAAAAGTCCGAACGATTTTGTTTGGCGAAAGCGACGCGGCAACAAAACCGTTCGAATTTTAATAAAATACATACCACGCGCGAACGACAAACGACGAAACATTAACATAAACAAATATACGCGTACTCGAGATACACAACAACGTCGCTTGTACGCGTGCGCGCTCTATGCTCGTAAATTAATCCGTTTTGGCACCTAACGAGGAACGTTATTAGCGGCGTTGTAAAAGCGTACGATGTCCCAACGTTGGCCGTACGATCCTGTAACTATTTTTTACTCTCCGACACGTGGTGAAGGAAGGTATTGTAATTGTGAAAAATTTCATACATGCCCTTATTTTAAGGCAACATTCTTGACGAAAAGTTTCAAAATACATTTCTGTAGAAGTGTAATTTCTCTTTTTACTTTTGCAATTGTCTAGTACATCTTCCGCCTTCTAAATATGTCGAGAGGGTGTGGAATATCAAATTTTTCAGTTTCAAAATAATTACTTTTCCTCGATTTAACATATTCTATAAATAATCCTTCTCTTCGGTTGGAACAGTATTAAAACGATACGTTGAAAAGTGTCGTGAAACGTCCGTCTCTGTTAATTTTTCCTCTCTTTTCAACGTGAATAAAAGAAAATAGAAACGGTGGTTACGTAAATACACGACCACTTGCGGAAAGATATACGGCGTTTCCACTTGAAATTTCCTCCCCTTTTTTGCTCGTCCCGGCCGATCGCGATAATGTTCGCGTTCGGTGCAGTCGCGTGCACAGGACCGCGAAAAAGAAGTGAAAATAAACGGTAGACCAGGCGGCAGAAAGTGAAACTCGTAATTACGAAAACACGACGCCGGTCAATACGAAAGAGCAATGCGTGAGATAACGCGTGTACATAACCACGCGGCGCGGTGAGTTCGGCCACGGAATGATAAGAAATGCCTTTGGTCTCGCGTGTCGCGTTATTTCGCGTCCCGTTCTGAATATTTATAAGGGCTGTCCGTCAAGAGGACGGGGGAGGGCCGAGCTGCGTGCATTTTCATTTCAAAGTTGCAGACCTGTCGCGGCCAGATTGGAGCAAAGATATTATAAGTGAAATATTAAATTTCTGTCTCCCTTGGCTCCCTTTTGCAGCTCACCTGTCGCGACCTTTGAACGAATCCCTTTGAATTTTCGGCTAACAATTAAACTGTTTTTAATCGTTTCTGACTGCTATGGACCCACGAACCAGACACTTCCACGGAACGCGTGCATTTTTTGTTTCAGAAATTTTAATTCTGCGACAATTTAGGCCCAGTAGAGATTAGACAAACGCGAAGGCAAGAAAAACGTAATGCCATGGCTTTCGATAAAAATAAATTCCATGTTCCGCAGGATATTTATTTAAAATGACGGTGTTCGCGTATTTCGTATATAACGACGAAAGTTCCTCCAAATGGGCTTTGAATACCGCGAACGGTATTTATCTTTTCCCGCCAATGGCGTACATATATAACAATTTCCGATGATCGCTTGCGACCGGATAAATTGTTAAAAAAATATCCAAGAAGGTACCAAGCCCCAGAGGACGGGGCTCTCTGCCGGCGTTGCTCAATTTTCGCTCTTGCTTTCTGTGAAAACAAAGCGCGCTGCATTCGTCGCGATCGCCAAAGGTTACAAAAATATTCAGGGCCGACGTGCACGTCACTGTCACCCGGGTTCGCGACAGTTAAAAAAGTTTTCAAGAACCCTTGATTACCGGGGAATAATATTTTGAAGGGCGGTTAAAGTTACGGTGACAAGATGGTCGTGTGAGGACTACGTCGCCCTTGACTCCAACACTCGTCCCAATGCTTTTTCTACCCTGTGACGTGTAAGGTGGTCGTCGGTCCGTTTTCCCATCTGTGCCATTTCAGCCGTCCACTTGTCGGATCGGGAAATTTTATTAGGAGTCGATAAGTCGAATAAATATCTGAATCGGTTCCCGGCGACTGCATCGCCCCGGAAATTCGTAGTATTGTTTTGTTCCAACGATATGGCAATGGTCGGGAAACCTTTCGTTGAGGGAAAACGGAGGGTAGGATTCGGAGTTGCCGTCGAGGGTATTTTACTTGGACGCCCCAATTTCGTCGCGAGTCATTGTTGTTATCAAGAACACAAATACGTAATATAGTTAAGTAGATTACAGCATTAAATGGATTAGCCTTTCGTTATGGCGCGGTCCACGCGCGGGTCGGTCGTACGGGCCGCCAGCAGTGCGCGCCCAAGCAATAATATTTCGTTATTTCATTACCTGAGAGATGCAATTGTCATTTTCCAACGTACGTTACTTCGTCGATATATTAATTAATTTGTATAACCAATATTTTCAAAGATGATGAGTTTAGTCGTCTAGTCCTGAAACCACACAACACCAACTTCATAAGTGACGTTTTCTTAAAGAAATAATAACTTTGTCTCTAAACTGAGATCGCGATAGAGCCATTAGAAAGTAAGCGTCGTCGCGGTTGGTTGTTTCCCTGGCGTCAGTCCCGTCGCTATTCTCGGTTAATTCTAGGCAAAGAAACAGACGACAAGAACGGAATCGAATAAACTTTCATGTTTCCTTTCGAACGATAAACGACGACGCTTCCCCGAGCATGACAAACGTAAACTCGCTTGACGCAATTTGCCGTAAAAGCAGCTACTTTATTAACGTAAAATTGCTTAATCCGTTCAGCGGCGACGAAACCGTCGGCCGAGTGTTCCTTTATTTACCAGAGCTGGCGGGTAATTCCCTAAAGCGATCTTTTTCTCGCCCGTACGTGCCTCGTGGAATCGATCGGAACCGGACTCCTCCGAGCTTGTGAGCTCGTGCAGCGCGCGCATCATCATCATTCGTCAACATTATTCACGGTCACGATACACGCTCGTAACGCAAGAGGAAAGGGGGCGCCCCCAGAGTGGCGCAACATCATCTAACCCTCGGCGATTCGAAGGCGACTCCCGCGTCGGGACGATTAAATTTCACGCGGCGGCCAGGAGAAACACGCTTCGACGGAACGAGGGGTTCCCGGGGTGTGAACCGTCGCTTTCCTGGACGGTGGCCTCTGCCACGGTGGTCGTGCACAGCCACAGAGGGTGCTCTGCCCCCATGACGCAGCATCGGCTTCCACGCGAGCCCGACGTAATCTCTCGAGGGCGTGGACGTGTCTCGTGAATGGATCCACCTGCCGGAACGTTATTGTCCGCGACGCCGAAACGTTCGTAAATCGTCGAGCTTAGAACGGATCGTCGATAATTCTACGCCGGTCGCGAACAAACTTACCCAGTCATTTTTCAAACGAATACCCGGGACCTCTGAACAAATTTCCATTCCCGTTTTACGATTTTTTAAAATAATTGTCTGTTATCGTTAAATTATTAGCATGGTGGCTTATTGTTGCAAAAAGAAGCGAGAGGAATAGTAGAAATAGGTGGTCGGTCGAACGCTCGCGAGAGAAATACAGGTTAAGCTATCCCTCTGTTGGTGAGCGAGGTAAACTATTCGACCTATTTCTTTGCTTTGTCTTTCTTATCCTATTTGAATCTGGTTTTATGTATAAAATGTATGTGTAAATGTTCCTTAAATACGAATGAGTTGAATTTACATAAAAGAAACGTAGTAAACAAGGTGAACGAGCGAGATTCAGCGAGCAAGTCTATGTTGGGAACCCGGTTCAAATATTCGCTGTCTCTAGAGGTATTACTTCATCGTATAACGGAGAGTACACGGTAGTATCCAACAATGATTTTACACCGCACCAGAAAGCAATCTGGATGTTCCGATTCTGTCTGAAAGTCCACGTAAAGAAAAATCGTATCCCCGGTGTAAGAAACGTGAAGTTTGCAAGGAGAATAGAAAAAAAGTCGTAAATTCTCAAGTATTGTACTGAATTCCAGTTGGCCATGAAGTCGTGTTCTGGATTTTCTCTCGTGTTACTTTTCCTGTTAAGGCAGAACCACGTTTCGCTCTTTCTGGCGACAAAGCATGAAAATTGAAATTTTTTTGTATGTCGTGACATTCTCCTTGGGGAGTGCGATACATTGTACCAGCTTCCATTGACTTTTATCCCTTTATCCGACTTGGGCGACATGTGCCGCGTTTATACAACCTGAACTTTTCCACCATGCTTTTATTTGCGATTTATTCTTAAGAAGCGACATTGCTGCCAGCGACTTTCTCGTCTATAAATAAGTAGCACAATCGCAAAATTGTCGTTCGATGAATACTGGATGATCGTTCGTTTCGTTGAAAACCTACTTTATGGATTAACGAGTCGCTTATAGTAAACGATTATTAGTAAACGGAACCTTACTAAATACTGGACAGTTTTTAACGAGTACAGTGATCGCCGATTAGGATCGTAACGTTGATTACGTTCTAAGAGTGGTCTTGACGCGATGGACAGCTGGGCTGTTCGAATGTTGTTTTTCAATTCGCGCTCGATGAAAGTCGACGCGGCCGAAACAGGACCCCCGAAAGGGGTTGAACCCCGATGGAGGGAGGCGAAGCTTCGACGATAGCTTCAGACGTTTTGAATAATTCAATGAGAGCAACTAATTGTGTTTATGCAAATGGTCGAGAGAACCGGGGGGTGGTTGGTGTGCTTGATTTCCCAAGGATGCGGGACGTCGAGATAAGACGCGAACTCGGAGAGGGTTAAAACGACAAACGGGCACTCGCGATACTCGCCGGCCCTATCGGCGCCCCATCGAGCTCGAAAAGTTGGAAACGCATCGGTACGGAATGGGGCGGCAGGGATCGTGGCTCTGACACGCGTGTTTCCACGCAGCTCGGACACGAGCATATGCAGCCCCTTCGCTATTTCACGGACAGGAGATCCCGCCCCTTGATTAAGCCAAACATAACCTCCGAGGGATTATCTAAATTGCTTCGTGAAATGAATTAACGGTGCCCGTCGATGATCGCTCCTCTCCCTTTCTCTTTCGTTCTGGATGTGCCGGAGATTACAGAGCCGCTCGATCAACGATAACGATAACTAAAGGGTAGCCGGCGGCACTTGCGTTTTCCGTGGTACGCTACTGCGCCGAAACGCTGAACTGAGCATGTGACTTTCACAATATTATTCTTCCCGCGTTTCCTATACACAACCGCTAAGTGCTGTACACACGGATTTCTCTTGCACAAAATGGCGACAATCATTTTTGTATTTTTATGTCCCGACCCCTCGGGAAAATTAGAAATAGTAGATATAATTTGAGCAAATTTACGATAAAAATTTCGATATTTTGATCTACCGTTTTAAGTCTCGATATTTCCCGTCGTAATAATTTACATATATTTTAGATGCCCCATTTTTATGGTTGTCCGTTCGTACGAAACAGAATTGTCCGTCGAGGATCGTAATCTTCGAGGGAAGTCTTTCACTCGGTGGTGTTTCCGCGAAAGGAAGAAACATCATTGGAACCGATAATGTCAGCGACGCCCTTTCGCGGGCAGCGAACCCGTGCTACGCGGTCACGATACGGCGCGAGTAACGCAATTTTTCACGTTTATCGCATTCCTGTTGCGCGCGGTCCAATCCGGGGCCGCGATGTACCGCGCGGGCAAAGAATAATATGAAAGAACGCTCGGAATTAATTACCGGCGTGCCCTCGGGACCGACGTTTATACCGGCGTGTTCATAATCCGCAACGCGCATTCGTATTTTCGCGAGAAACGGCTCTTAACGCTACCGCGGGGAACACGAGGCGAGAGAAAGAGCGCTGGCGTTTACAGTCTGCAGCCGCAAGAAACCGCTGTAAGTGCATTGTCTTGTAAAAAGAGAAGCCTGGGCTCGGGTTCAATTAACTTAATGCAAATTGCCTGTCGTATCCATGCCCGTACACGCTCGGAAAGGAGAAAGAAACGTCCGGGCAGAAAAAAGCCCGCGAAACGCCTCGAAGGTGTTCGGACGCGATCACGTTTTTTCCTTCCGCCGGACCCATCGGTTCGGTGTTTCGCCGAAAACGAGTCTCTAGGAGTGCCTAGATAAAGTTTTTCGTACAATTTTTTTTCTAATAGGATTTTACGTAGAAATAAATTTACGATATAGATTAAAGCGAACTAATAAAAGTCGTTCATACTCTACAGGCAAATTTCGGATTGACCCATAATACCTGTTTGGTTAATAAACCGTTAACCTGATTGTTGGTTCCGCAGCGAACGTTTCCTTCGCCCGATACGAAAATAAGTTTGACGCTCGACAGGTCGTTTCCAAGTATAATTCGACCTCCGACAGCCCTATCAAACAGCAAGCTGCGGCGGCAACCGTGACAATATTCGCGACAAGAAAAGAGCGTCCAAATGTAAAACGCACAGGGAAAAGACATTTTCCAATATTATCTTCCGCGCGAAAGTATCATGCCACGCGCGTAGGCAGACACCTGTCACGTCGGTACTACGAATTTCGAACGAAACCCGCGCGTGCTCGCGTTACACACTCACACGGGACTCTCACACACATTCACAACGAACGCACCATTACCCTAATGTACCGAGCGTGCAATATTCAACTATAATGCTATCCAACTGATTGAAAAAATCTGTCAAAGGAAGAGGCTCAAAGAAAGCAAAGGGACGCCTTTGCCGCGTGGCGACAGCATTCCCGGTTTCGACTCGATTCCGATGAAAGTCCCGCCAGACGATCCATCCCCTTTTGCCAGCGAACAGCGTACACGACCGCGTCTCGGTGGATCTCGAACCGCCGCGATCGCCTGGCATATCTGCGAACCGAGATGAATTACACGAACGGAGATTGCAACGGAACGTTCGCCGTGTGCTTCGCGCAAATCCTGTCAACCTTAAGCGGGCAGCTATTGGACGCATTTACGAAATTACACCGATCCCTTTACGTGGCCTGCGCAAAGACGCACAGTGGATTGATGCATAAGGCACAGCTACCAGTGACTACTGCCAGCCGAGTTGCTTAATTCACTTAGCCCACTTCGTCGATTCTTCGACAGGTACTGTACGTCCACCAAAAGTTGGCTAGTGGGACGGCATCTATCCCCACTTCCGTCGTTTCGGCTAATAGCGACGAATCTAGGCACCAATCAAACCCACATTCCTTTCGCTACTTTACCAACTAGTCTTTTAAGTGCACGAATACGATAATTGTATAGCACTGAATATTAAGTATTCATTTTTCACCAACGAACATAGACTTTAACAACGTAGAAATTTCGAAGGAAGACAAAGCACACGAATGTTTGGAAAAGATCACACAGCCGCCAAAGGATTTCGCGATCTCCGTGGATTGTTTGGAGAAGGAACAATCGGCGAAAGACAATGCCGTGGATGGTTCGCCCCTTTCAAATCAGATTGCTGGAGCACCCACCCTATTCTCCGATTGAAACCTCCACAAACTATCATATAAACCGTTCGCTTAACCAGTGACAGGTTGGCAAAGTCTACAGCGACTTGGAGAACTTGCGTACAGTTTTATTCGTAAATTAGAATCTATCGACCGACGAGCGATTTTTCAGTCTACGTTATATCCGCATTTCATCCACGGATCAAACGGAAAAATGAACGACAGTACATTTTTTTCATTTACTGTCTCGATTTGTATACCCGTGCTTTTGTTCATATCCGCATGTTGCTCTGTCAGTGAACATGTTGACAGTCGGAATATTTTTGTGAAACATAAACTGGAAAATTGTTGGCAATTTTAACGTTTCTTGTGCGCGTACCGATCATTTATACAGTTTTAGAAACTGACAAACCAACGAACGATTATTTTAGTCCACGTTTTCTTTCCAGTATTTTGTTTACGAACCAAACACGATAAAGGACGTCACCCACAGAGCAATGGGCAGCTCGATAACAGCGTTCACGTGGTTGACATTGTTAATTAAACACGCAGATAGTCAGTACAAATACTATTATTTAAAATAATATACATTTCGACCTCTGCCACGGATCTCCTTCAATATACAAAATTATAATCTAGAATATTAATACAAAATATAAACGTCAACTGACGTATCAACCACACGACCAAAGTTAAAAATATTTAAATTATAGATCAACATCAACAAACCGATTCAAGACTCGTATGTACATAACTTTAATACTATAGGTGATATTTTTAATATTTTTAACTTTGACACAAGAATGGAAACATTAATCAAAATAATAAGAATCCTTGATCGTTGATTATACCAACAAACTTCCCACTCCGTAATTGACAAAATATGCGAAAAGGCAGCGTGGAACGCTTTGAAAGGCCGCTTGCGGCCTGTAGATCGCAAGTTCCCCATCTCTGACCTATTTCGTCCCTACACTTTGGTAGCAAGGACTTGCCTACGACGTCAATTAATTAGGAGTAATCACGAGCCTCGGCCTTTCTGCCGCCGTCAAAGTGTCTTGAAAACTTCCACTTCCTTCCGCGCGTGTAATCATGCAAAAATACGTCGAGATTTTTATACTCGAGTCATCGTTTCTCCGTGAATAATGCGACGAAATTTGTTTGCGCACGGGATCTACTCGGACGATAAATTGAGTTCTCCGATGAATTGGAATTTCTGAGTACATAGCCATCCTACTTATAAAGAACATCCGTGAAGCCTCCCTCGTGTCGGATTCGATGAAAATTTGTAGGTTTGTGGAGCAACTAAAAATAAATTTATGATTTTTGGTACTGAAAGCAAAAAATCACAGTAAGCAAAAAAGTCTGAGTCGAAGTTTCTACGTTCGAGCGTTCAAAAAGAAAGATAAATAAAACGAAAATCAGTGACTTAATGTACTAGTTGCTTTACTTTTGCAGTGGAACTAGCAAGACCGCGAAAACTTTTCTCTACATCGGGACGAAGCAATATGGCCACGAGGCTTCTTGCCTGACTTCTTTGATGCGACAGAGGTCTTTTTTTTCGTTCGCCTCCCTTTAAGTCGCTTAAGCGGATTTCTAGCGAACAAAATGACGGTTCTTCGGCTGAGTAACGTCTTTGAAACCGTGACATTAACCTTGAAGCTTAACATCTAACTAAAAGCACGGAGAGCACCGATCGATTGGGATCGTTGTTAATTGAATCTCAACGCGAGTCACCACATTTGGCTCGAGTTGCTTCGTAGAAGCACATTTCACGATAAAATCTTAATAGGGAGGTTTTCCGCCGGGAAATTTTCTTAACCAGATACTGTTATCTCTCGATTCGAACAATAGAGGTCCTACGTTAAAGAGAAAGGAATTATCTCGTACATACAATTATCGAATTTCTTCGCGGGAACTGAAGTTAGGCGAATAAATGTTACGTATCCGACCGATAACAACGGGAATAACGAGGGTAATACGATGACTTGCTTGCAAATTCACCGCCGCCCTCTTCCTCGTCCTAGGATCGCTTTTCATCTGGTAACGTGTAATCCGAAATGGCGTGTGTTGCGCTCCCGTGTCCAATGCAATATACCCACGTGCATACGCCACGTACTCCATACAGGGAATTATAAATGGGCAAAGCCCAGCTGCCGGATGGCACTCGTGCAAAGCCAAATCGAATGGAGACACGCGACACTTTCTCCCTTGCCCCTGTTACCCTTCTTCTCGCCTCGCCAACCAATCGCTCCTCCTCCATTTTTTCTGCCACCTTTCCCATTCGACGAGACGACGTTGGGAACGAACGATTTTCATCATTTAGAAGCTTCCTCTGCCAACGACAGAAAAGTTTCACGTTATTGTTGATCGCCGTATTTGCTTTCTTTTTTAAGGGGCGGGTAAGAAAGAAGAGGGCGACAAGCTGACGAACGAAATAGAATTTAGACAGTTGCTTCGAAGGAAACGTAATTTTAAAAGTACATATTTTAAATTAAATGCAATTTCTTGAGGCAATCAGTCTACTAATATAGATTATTAAGCGAGAATACGTCGAATCTAGAAGTCATCGTTCATTTACGATTCATTCATATTGTTTAAATAATTTTCTTTGCGACCGAGTAGTATCTTTTATCTGTGATTACGAAACGTACATCATTTCCATATCCATTCTTCGGAAACTCGATATTTTCACGCAAACCGTATAACATGTCTAGATTCTCTTTTTATATTAATAACGGGCAGTCCCCGTGGATGAAAAGCAGCCGAAACGAGCGAAACGCGCAAACGAGCGAAACCAATATCTTTCGTCGATCGTACGATTCGTAGCCCTTTCGAATTCGTTCGAAAGTTGGTGATTTTCGGGGTTAAAGCCCGAAATGGACCAAATCGATTCCGGTAGCCCCGGCTCTGGTTGCTTTTACAAAGCATTTGAGGACGCTAGTACAAACTCGCCGTCGAAAAGATTAACTCCGCCTCTTTAATGTTTTTATAGAGGTGATTAACTCCGAGCGCCACTCCGATCTCCACGGGCGACATCATCCCCTTTGGTCGAAGCAGAAGTGCACCGGACCATGGGCTCGCCACTCGATGCAATTGCAATTCTGCACGAGTGTCGAGTGCCATTTCGAAATTGTCCTTGCGTTCGTGCCCATTAATCCTATCGTCGACGCGGGATGGCTTAAGCGATATAGCTTGATCGCCGCGTTAAAGAGTCACGCGCGATTACTCTCACGCTTGTGCGATTGCAGGCTCGCGTATAGCTAGAAGGGGTTGCCATGTCGCACGATAGGGGGAAAGAAATTGTTGAACTGACGCGATACGTCGCGACATAAGTCGTGGTGGCCCGATCAAATTGGAGCAAACGCGCTATGGACATTTTATGAATATTTCATGTCGTCATATTGACCGAAGACCCGATCGCCATTAAAGGGGCTTCGTAAAATGTCTCTCTCAAAACGTGAAATTTCAACATAAATGCTACATCAGTACACATTATACGAATACCTAAGCAATACCTTACAATAAATACATATTATTACTATTATTTTGCTCGATGCAATTGTGTGCACAATAATATTGAAGTTATTATAAGAAAAATATATGAAATGTATAAAGTAACATAAAATCGAAACCTTTTCAGTCAGCGGCAAATACTATTTACAATGCGCAGAGTGATTCCAGAAACTGGGTCGAGCTTTAACTCATTTCCAAACGTACATAAAAAAAGAAAGAAAAATTGATACAAGAGAAAATTGAATTCCGTACTTCACCGATATCGACAATATTTGCTCTATGTATGATAAATTATTATTATTCAACCGGTAGCTCCGTTTCGACACATTGAACCAAATAGTAGACATTATTTAAAAAATTGCATAAGCGAAAGCGATCTAATATATTCTGTCGTTAATAAACTCGTCATATTTTATAATGCATCGCGTGCTTGATTATGCTCTAACTTTGTTGTTTAACAACCAAACAGCGCGTATATGAACAGTAATTCGTCATACATATTACGGGTGAACAGTATTGACAGGAATGAGTATCGATGAAATACTACAGACGAAAACAATGTCGAGGACACGTTTGTTGGGGATTTCGACGTATCGGTAAATAAAACGCGTCTACGGAAGTCGGTGTCAATGAAGCGTCGTCGATGAAAATATCGCGAGCGTTTGTCGGTGATGTAAAGATAAATCCAAAGAGAACGTACGATTAGGGGTAAACAGAATTTTCCGCGATTTCGTTTGTTACGATTCGCTGGTCGGTAGAGGATTTTGTTCTCGACGGAAGCGGTTATTACGGACCACAGACTTTCGAGCATCCGCCGGCTATTTTTAGCTGGAAACTCACCCCCGAGACACGACTGTTTCACGGAAACGTAATCACGACCTTAACCTCGGAAAACTAATGGACGAATATTTCCAGGGTTGCCGGTTAATATGCTAAACATTTCATCCCGAGGCCTACAATGGCGGCCGGAAAAGCCATTGGCCCTTTTTGCGTCCGAGTAATGGTAGGTATTACGGCCCCCACGAGGATACCGTTCCGTTTGTATCCCCGAAATTATCGCGGTAATTACGATGCACGCGTCATGAAAGGCAGCCTCCTGATACCAGCTCGTCAAAGCCTCGGAGGGTACACCTTTCAGCCAGCCATTTTCTTCTGTGTAAAAATTAATCTTGATCCGCGCTACGCATTGTCCTCGGGCGAGGTGATTACGGGCGCACGAGGTGCAAATTACCAGTCGCTACATCGGACTATGCCGTTTTCCACCGTGTAACGCACTCTCTTGTCCTGTTCGAGGCCGGCGAAAAAATGGATAAATTATCGACCGTTGTAAATCATCCCTACGAACGGGGAACTCCTGACCGCGTAATGACAGTGAATTTATCCGAGTTCCCCTCGTTAACGGTTGTATTTTCATATTCCATGAAATTACACGGATCTCCGCGGAAACGTTCTTTCTTCAGACGCGGACGTGGATAAATTATCGTCACCTCACGGATCCAGCGACCGTGTCTGGACCCACGTGTTAGTGGGTGTCTCGTGTGATTCTTCTCCCGACACAGCCTCCCCAGATCGGGTTTCGTAATCTCACGCGTGTACAGGACCTTTCATCGTACCTTTCTCTGCGCCATGATTAACGATGGGCGTCGTTTTATGGCTGGACAAGAGCGTTCCACCCGTTTTCGGACATCGGACGCGCGATTCTTCCGATGAAAGGGGAATAGCTTGTATCTCTCGAGCAGAATGCAACAGAATATGATTTATTTACGAGAGAAAAATAGTCGTCGACGCGTATTTACAGAAGTACGGAGGAAACTCGGAGCGCGGAGTTACATTTCGATTTTTAGAACTGCTACTCTTTATTGGTATTCCTCTCGTAAACATGAATGAAAAATTTTGAATTAGATATTTTATTTTTCTACTTTGTACTCTGTATTTGAAACTACGTAAATTAAAAATGAACACACGGAATTAGCGAATAGAAAGGCTGTTGTGTTTCACCAAGGTACTGCGAGACCTCGTGCATCTTGAACCACTCGAGAAAAATTGCTAGGGGTTGGCTGGAAAGTGTAACCTCGCCCACCATATTCGCCAGACAAGTATTTCTTAAACCTCTCTTAGTGGCAAATGGCCAGACTCGAGTCGATATCTTCAAATCTCCAATAATAAAAAATCCCCGATAGGGTCTGTTGAAAGTTGACACGTGTATTCCTCAGACTTTTCGCGGAATAAAATATTCCAATAATTACCTAAATAATTGCGTTCATAATGGGAATCCTTCCCTCCGTGTCTTGAAAGTTTGTAGGCAAATGGCATCTGTCTCTTGATGCCCATCGTCCCGCATAATACGATTTTTCTTCCATTAAAGAGACAAAGTTTGCTTCGAAGCGCGTAATACAATACCCCCGGTCCCGTTCCACCGGAAACGTAACTCGGCGCACAATTCAGGGCGAACCCATGAAATTATTCTATTTACTACCCCGTTATTAATTCAACGTTATTCACCGAATACAACGATGGCCGTATAAACGTTTCTGCTTGGTGGCTCTACTGAACTAAGTAATCAATCCACTTCACCATGAAACGTTTCCATTCGTGTCGTCAAACGGGCGTCGCTACCCCTCGAGGGTCTCGTCTGCGGCGTGATGGTGAAATTTGCGCGCATTTCACCGACAATTCTGCCACGTTACGGCCGCTGCCCCGCCGAAAGAGCGTGAAAGTAGAGAGAAAGCAAAAAGGAACGGGAGAAAGGTGGATAACGGAGGAGCAAAGGGGGCGGAGGATGGGGGTTGGGGGTGGGAAAACAGGAAAGGCAGGAGGAACGAAAGAAAAGAAAGGACTTCAAACAGTCGCTGCATAATGCATCGGCTGGCTGGCGCAGTATCCAGCCGTTTCTTCCCGCACAACCCTTGCGAAATAAAAAGCTTTTCCGCCTAAAGGCTAACTTTCGCCGGCAGGTAGGAGCGCCACCCTCGACGCAGTACTTACGCGATGGAACCACTCGTTAGGCAACGACTCAATGGAGGAGCACGTATATCTTGAGGGCTCGTGCGAAGGGAGTGCACCGTCAGAGGGTTTACGCGACGTATCAGAACCGATGTGCACATCGGCGCAAGCCTCGTGAACGCGACTTCGATGCCTTTGAACCTTCCCCCCCCCCCCCCTGACCTCCTCCGTCGACCGTATTTCCATCGTGTAATCATCGATAATTACGACAGAATGACGGGGCCGTTCTTGCGATATGCTCATTTCCCCCGGCGCGTATCATTTTGTCATTATACGATCCCGTGCGTCATTGCACCCTGTCGACCGGGGTGTCGACCGTGCCCGGTACGGGATTTTCCCAGCGAAATCGATCTCGATAATTAGCGGCTTCCAATATTTCGCCCTCCAACGCCGCGAAAAGAAGAAACAAGAATTTATTACTATTTATTTATTCGGTCTAGCAAAAGCTCGATGAAATACATTGAATGGCGCGTCAACCAAGAATATAAAAGTTATGATGTAATTCTAGACCGCGGCTCAACTGCAAAGTGCCGATAATTTAGCGCAAAATGTGCCGATAATTGGGATATTTACCACGCGTGATTTAATGGGTTTAAACGGTTTATAGCTGGAGCGAGTTGAACTAGTGACACATAGCAACGAGAGAGATAATTGTGATCATTAATAACATAAACATTGCAGTTGCTATTCGTAACCAGTTTTTGTATCGATGTTGAATTGTATTGTGCACCATGTTTAAAAATATCGGCGCAATTAAAGAAAATGTGACAATCGTGGGTTAAATGAAAATATAAATTTAAATAATAATAAATTAAATAATAATAACCGTCTGAGATAAAAAACTATCGATGAGATCGTCATCGTTGGAACAAAGAACAATTACGGATCAAGGAATTTGAATGAATACCGATCGCCGGGGGAAGTTAGGCGCGTATCGTCGAACCGTTCGATATCATCTCCGACATCCGACGTATTTCACTCGGATACAATATGTGCCCCCCGGACCGTGCATTATACATTTCACTGCATCTCGCCGCGCAAAGGGTTAATATTTCAGGGTACTCATAAAAGCTTCAAGGTAAAGAATATCTTGCAGCGGTATCGGGGAATATAGCTGACCAGGGGTGGAATCTAGGCGCGGGATGGTCCCACGTTCGATGCTCTCCTTCGACTCCCGGGGGTCAGTGTCGGCGAAAGAGGGTCGGAGAGGGTGAGGTCACGCGTAATCTAATTTCCTGGCACTCCGTTGCAGCGTTACCCGATTGGCGTCGGACGTACGCCATCTCCGACGTCCTCCCTCCACCCCCGGAGACTTCGACGAGCCGTTGCAGGGTGGCATAGCGCATTAATAGGCGCGGTACACGCGCATAATACGGGCGTCCATGCGAAGGAACCGACGCGCGACGCACGCTTGTCTAACCCTTCATAAAGCACCCTAACCTTCTTCCTCCCAGGCAAGTGTGCTGTAACCCCGCGACTCGAGGGCGGTTCTTCCATCTCTCTCCGTCTCCCTGGCACCACGGAACGTGCTTTCTACACGATTCTCGCATTACCACACTGACCTTCCACGTTTTGCCCGGTCTGCTATTAGTTAACGAGCTATCATAACATTCCGTGTTTATCGTTCGCGAGTACCAGGGGAAGAGAACCCCTTGTACGATGTCAACGCTTTGTTTTCTTATACTTCGGAGTCCTCTATCTTGTGTTTTGTTATGGAATTTTGTAAATTTGCTGGCTCGGGAAAGTGGAGGTTGAAGGATGAAGACGGAGCGTGTATTGGGAGGTAATGGATGAGACGTATCGTCTGGGTCCGTTAACCCCTAGACGAGGATTGTACGGTTGTCACTGGTTTCCTTATAAACTTTCCAAATAATAGTAGTGTCGCATTAATAAAATCTGTACATTTGATAATTGTGTATCTGAGTCGATTTTTCGCCTCCAGGAAGCTCGTCTATACGTATTTGTATTTTGTAGGGAACCCGGTAGCGAGCGCATAACGTAAAGAGTCGTTCAACCAAACTTGATTTTTGCTGTTTAATCCTGTCGAGAATCGCAAATGGATATTTACTCGATGCTCAACGAATCGTGAAAACAAACGTACCCGGAGCGAATGTAATGAACTACTGGTTGCAGCGAAATGTAAATAGCATATTAAATATTACCGAACTGTTGCGGGGATGCATCAGTCACGGGACGTCGTTTTTCTCCCGTTCAATACCTCTATTATGCGGCGCGCGTAACAACGCAATTTGAATAACTGCCCTAATAAACGTCTGACGCGAAGAAAAATGATATCTAACGCGCGAACGGTATAGAAGTAACGCGAAGCTTTTTCCGCGACGACGCGGCGTGGGAGACTACCAGGGTCACATTTACGGAGAAGCAAACGATGCATCTGGGCGCATCTTGCCAGAAGTGCTTCGACGAGAAAGAGAGAAAAAAATTTGTCGAGCAGATAAATGGAGCACGATTATCGTAGCTTTCGTACAAATTGACGAAGATCGGAGGGATAACTTTCTAATTTAAAACCAAAACAATTCGACCCTTCACAATATGCAATAATATTTTTAAATAGGTATTTGAATGGACTGCACCAAGGCAATTTCAGCTCTCGTTTATGGAGAAGTTGCAATATAAAAAATTGACTCTATTCGGAAAAAAATGCCCAAGAGAAAATGTCCTTGCAAACAAATATATTTTAAGTCAAGAAGAGTTATTCAGGTACTTATTTTCTGTGGTTTTAAAAGATGAGAAGGATGGTCTTTCCTACCCCCTTGATGAGATGAAGCTGGGAGGCAGAAAATATGTTCGTGATCCTCGGATCAAGATGTTAACACGCCTCGATTCTCTTACGAGGAAAGTCCCAGACGCGACTCTGATCGATTTTAATGAAATTTGGCAGGGTGATAGATCCGTGTCCTAAACTTCGGCACTCTTCTCAAAATTGGCTCACCGTCTATGGTTATAATTATGATTATACTTAGTAGATATGGGTCTAAAACCTTTATTTAAACACTTAAAAGGAACCTTGATATTTATAAATTTCTAAATAAAATTAAAGTTATTGGGAATGCTGCAAGGTAATTACGTCGCCCAAGTACCGAACCTTTACTAGATTTTGCATAATAATGTAAGCAAGCATCGAGGCTAACCCAGAAAGCCCGAGAGGTGTTAGACGTGAATGGAGAATTATGAAAAATTCACTCGGCACTCAACGTGTTAATTTGTAACGTGAGCCAGAGGGGCCGAAATTGTGTTCCATTCGGGGCGTTAGCGACTCTAGTTAGCGACTGACTTCACCGACGTCGACGACGGTTCGGGAATCGCATTTTCTCGAGTATCGAGTTGCCACGGCGAAAGAAGTCGCAGAATTCTCGTGTCCATTAGCGGGTAAATTTTTCTTATAAATATAAATAAGAGCATCGCGACGGGGAAAGCGACGATGCGAAAATGAGATGCATCCAAGTTCCCTTTAGCTAGTGGCCCGTGGGACCCCAAGGTAGCGTCGGTCTGTGTATGAATAAATTATCGGGACGAGGCGCGCTGACGTTCGACGGCTAAAAACGCGCAAGAGCGCGCCAATTATATTTGCGAACGCTGGACGTGCTTCCGCATTAACGGATGACTAATGGCGGCCGCGTCAACCCGCTCTTGATCGTGACGCGGCGTCGTTTTTCCGACGCCGGACCCCGACGTCGCGATATTTGCATCGGTCCGCGCGTCGACGCGCGCATCGTAACAAAAATCGACGGGAGTGATTCCACTGACACATTCCCGTGGATTGCACACGCGCCTTTTGAATTTTTTTTTTTCGTACGGGAATTTCAACCTGGACGTGACGAAAGGGTTGGAACAGGGAGGGCGAAAACTGTATCGCGCTTGAATGGAAATGGGTCACGTCAATGTCAGTGTTGTTATTGGATTCGTAACGAGATTGGTCCCATAATTCAGCCCGTTAACGTCTCCGAATCGAACTAAAATTCTTGTCCCATCGTTTATTAATCGATTTTTCTACCGCGTAGCTCTTCGCGCCAAATATCGGTTTTAAATAATCACACCGTGAAGAAAACGTGTTCGTCTTCTTTCTGATAAAATATTTAATTCCTCGACGAATTATGGCCCGCAAAAAATTGTAAGCAAGACACATTATTCTACGCGTTGTACGAGTAGAAAAATGAGTCTTCTTCCCGGGGAATTCGTTGGATTCGTTGCAAGGATCGACACTTAATCGGATAATATATTATCGCGAATATCGACGCTATGAAATTCATAATTCACTCGTAATCGCATCGTGGATGTTCGTTGTTCGGGATCATAAAAAATTATCGTGAACTTTTGAAACGCTCTCGAACGTGCATGGAGGATTTACGCTTAATCGCATAATTGAATAAAATTCGTGGCGGCAAATTCATAGTTCGCTACTAATCTCCATGGCCTCCATTCGAGATAAGTCGAGCGCGATCGAATTGGAGAGGGTCTGTGAAACAGGGTGTACAAAAGCGTTTTGAATCCTATGGGTCGGTCGCCATTGCGTCTCTCAACGTCTGAAAAATAGACCCGATATATTTTTACTCCCTCGGAGGCGGCAGTAACCCTTCGATGGAGCCCGACGTTATGGCGGGTACCATCGTTCTTGAGATGGGTCTACGCCGTGTCCTGAGGGATTACTAGACGTCCCTACCAGCCACTATTCGCGAATGTATTGAATATAAAAGTAGCTAAGTAGACTGTGCCCCGAAATAACATACTGCTCCTCGGTACATAAAAGAGGGGGTGCGTTTCGGCCCCTCGAGCTCGGTGTAAACGAATAATAACCACGAATTACTTCGCGACCCCTCGATGGTTTCCTACGACCAAGAAAATATGTACACCATTTGGATTCCTTCCACGGCCGGCCATATGTATCGCCACGAACAGATTTTCAGAGGGTGAGCACACGAATACGGGGATACGATTGCCTTTTACGTTAATAGTTATGACTGCTGCGCGTCTGTTCGGAAAACTAGCCATCCAATGCTCGTAAAGATTTTGTTTATCGTCTCGTCGAACAACGAAGAGTTTCACTCGTCGTAACGTTCTTTCCGCCAATTTTCACGACAATAGAAAATTAAGGAAAGTTGGTACAAAGACTAGATACCGCTGGGAATGGCATGCAACAATGTTGGTCGCGTTGCATTGTTTAGCTCGCGCTAACAATGCACACCCTCAGTTGGTTATCGTCGTTGATAAGTGGCATCCGTTACTCCGTGGGTTTATGGCAATTTGAAACATTAATTGCAGATTAAACAGAGGTCGCAGGTATACTGTGCCGAGGTAATTATGCCGCGGTAATCTCCGGCTGACCGACCGCTCACTATGCCTGAGCCAATCCTAAACGTTGCATTGGTTTCGCCGTGCATCCATGCGTTGTTGATGTGAACTGCTCGAGTGATACACACGCGCGTTACGTTCGTGTACGAGTGTCGAACACACCAACGATTTGCCGTACGTGATTGACAGTACACACGTGCCAACGTAATGGACATTGACGTTTGCACCAATTGCCAACGTAAAATCGTAAACTGTCGTCGTCCGTGTCTGTTCGTGACAACATGAACCTTGACGCTGGATTTAGGAGCGTCGGGGCTACTATACAAAATCGGAGACGTCTGTCAAAATTGAATCGATGAAAGCCGTTTGTCTATATTCGATTGACGTTACTCGCATGGACGTACCCTTTTTTTTTCTATTTCGTTCCGGCGCTCCTGGAAACGCGCACCGCCACAATTTCGCCTACTTTCCGGAAATTATTTCTTTTCTACGTTCTTAATACAAAAATTTAAATTACTGCTTCCATAAAAATTGTTACAAATATAAAATGTGCATAACGACCATTGAGAAACATAATTTGATAAGTTTAATCACTACTATTTTCACCTATCTTTCGATGGACTATGTATATCTCTTAATTTATTTACAAAGCAAATTTTCCTGTTACCAGAAATCCCAATTTGTCTAGTTTAGGCTCAGCTTTCTCGATACTCCGGCTCAACAATTGTATCGTCATACTCATCCATTAAAAAACGAAGAAAATTGAAGACAAGCCCCGGTAGTCATCAATTGTTCCAAGCTCGACGTTGTCAGGAGCATTTATCTTCGTCGAGAAATATCTATTTACGCGAACTCAGAAACAGTTTGCCAGACAACGGAAGATAACAGGCAGCATCGTTGTCTCATCCTTCGAAAATTGCGTTCCCATCGACGACGAAGTGTTTACCGTTCACGATACACCGGCAGTCTTTTTTTCAACCGAGTATCCGGAGTGCCGTGCACCTGGCTGGAGCGAGATTACGGAAACGAGGTGTCTCAAACGACATCCCGTATTAACGAATTCCATTACGGGAACAGTTATGGCGCGGTGTTATCGTTACTGATGAGCTCGGGGAACGACGGCACGTATTACGACCTCCCGGTGACTTCCACCTTTGCCTTCGTCCGCCTAAGAACCTCGAAAAGGGACCTAACCCGCCGGAAAGCTCCGGCTTCCCTGAATTCGTAAACACCGACAAAATTATCCATCTTGAATGCACTTTGATTAAATCTACGATCCAGATCAGTTAAAAGAGCGTCTCCGGGATCTTCGGGTAATCGTTTCGATCGAGGGTCGTTGGCACTCACCTTTGAAAAGGATAGGGGGTAAATATATACGATCGCGGGTACACGCTGTTAAAATATTGAAATTGAAAAATAAATATACCTTTAAAATTCGAATTTCCTTTTAATTTTTCGTTCAACTAGCCTTTTCAAACCCAAATATTCATTACCGGCACATTTCGGCCTTTCGAATTTTGTTGCCGGATAAATTTTCAATATAGTTTTTAATTTCAGGCTTCTGCTTTTTCATATCGCCGATAATCGCCTTACCAGTTTAATTTCCAACCGCACTTTTATATTATTTCCTACGGATCGAAACATTTATTTCAAAATATAGCGGGGACGTGGTCGAATATTAAACGTTAATATAATACGAAATCTATCGCTAAATACCCGGGGCGAAGCGTCGTCGTTTAATACGCTCGAGTCCAAACTTACTTTTAATTACCGTGAAGTAATCCGTTTAATAAAGGTACCGCGGAGTCGAGGTCTGGAAGCGAACCGGAACATCAGCGTATTCTCCGTGTTTGAAATCTTGGCGAAGACACCGAGATACGGGGTAGTCTGGAGGAATCCCCTTCGCGAGTTCACGGTTCGTAAACGCAATAGAATCCACGCGTTCACGGCGAAGAGCGAAAGAACGCGAGTGAGATTAACCGGGCGACGCCGATGGGGCGTTCTCCTTCCGTGATTCCAGAACATAACATTTAGCCTTCGGTCCCAGAAATATTATAATCCGCCCTTTTCCAACGTCACGCGTCTCGTTCCATGCTATGGCAGCTGACGGCCTCACAAAAGTTCTACCCCTCTTCCCTGTGCTTCCTCCTGTCTTTCTACCCCCCCAGTTTCTTCGTGCCTCCACCCTCTTCACGGTCACCCCACTCGAGGCTGGTCTCTTTCTCGTTCCTCCTGCAACGTCAGCCGAAGCGTTACACGTCGAGCCACGGTCCGACCGGGCAACTCTCTCGCCTTGCCGAGCAACAATGAGGGGATTTATTTTATAAACACGGGATATCCCCCGCGAGGTATTGTGCTCACCGACGGTGGAAGAGAAAATGGGAGAAAACGACCCAAGGGTTTTCGGGGATGGGGCAGAGTGGATGAATGGGAGAGAAGTACGGTTCCCCGTGACTCACGTGCCACTTCACGGACCGTTCGTCTTTCGTGAGCAACTCGGCCGCGATGGAGCACTCTTTTAAGCACCCGGCAACCGATCCGGGGATAATCCCATTTCGGTAAGATCGCCTCTCGATCAAAGGTGAAGGGATTATACATTTTTCTGGCCCGTACCGCGCGACCCTTCGCAGGCAGAGGTATATACTCGCGAATCGAAGTGGTTCCGAAACGTTTCACAGAGGTATTCCCCAATGCGCCGTTTTTAGGCGATTTTTAAGATAATCAAACTGAAAATTGATAGGTAAAAAGTGTATTCTGTAACGAGTCTGTAATAAAGTGCTCTAAAGCTACGTCATCCATGTATGGTTGACAAGACTTTTCACTTTGGAACTAAAACAATTAATTCTCAAGCTGAAATGTTGAAGGAAATGAATTTGCGTCTCGTTCTAAAACAGTAAATTACTATACTGGCTATATGTATGGTTTCAAGTGCTTAATAAAAAACAGTATATTGTAGTTACAAAACTGGAAAGAATACGAAAGTAGTAAATGATACTTGTCCGTATGAAAACGCTCTTGTTCTCGATACGAACTTTCAAGAGTGAAACTCTCAAGTGGACACCAGACATTAGTCATGCCAGAGTTGACAGAGTCCTCTTGTTTTATTCGAACCGGGTCACATTAAATCATTTGGCAAGCCGTACATTTCGCATTCCTGTAGCACATAATACGCCACACTTTTACCGAGAACTTTACGTCATTTCGAACTTTGGAATTTTAAATTGAAACACGTTTCCGACTAATTCCCATCGTACCGAGCAGCGCACGAGAAGATTGAACAACAAAATGGTTCTGACGTCAAGTAATTAATTAATTGCGAGATTAAACTAACATCCGCTTACATTCCATTCGCGGATTCATTCGTACAGTAAAATTCATTAAAACTCTTTGTTAGGCGCGCGGGGGCACGTGTCACTCGCCCGTACATTTCTCTTCGCGGTTTTAAAGCGGTTTGAGCCAGCAACGCGTCGCCTTCGGTAAAGAAGCATTGCGCAAGGAAACAATTTATACTATTTTCCCGTAGATGAACGCGTTTAGTTTTTTAAAATTTCCGCAAAAGTTTCTGCGACAACTGTCTTCGCTGCTGGAGAACTATTTAGAACAGGTTCATTAGGCATCTGATACGAAGGGTTCAAGGTAGAATTCTGTTTTAGTTGTGAACAAAATAACATTTTAAATTATATTTTGATGAGCACTGTAGGAGTTTCTCGATCCTTAGTAAGAAATCTCTATCTGGTGGACAATTGGATAATCTCAGTTGTGGGCGTTTCGACCGACTGGCGCACGTTAATTGTCCGACGTTTCTCGAGTACATTGTCTAGCAAGCGGTCAGGGTCACCTGCTTATCTCGCGAATGGGCAGTTGAGCCGCAGCGGTGTCGCTCGAAACTCGAAAGCTTAATTCTGTCCGACGATAATCTCATTTTGGCGAGACCGGCGCTCGCACGGGGATCGACGAGGTCGGAGTTTTTACGGTGCAACGCCAGCCTGGGTCTCTGGGACCCGTCCCACTTCCGGCGCGTGCCAAATGAAACGCTGTGGACGTGCGCGGTCATGGACCACCGCAAGCGTGAAAAATCGCCCAGCTTACGGCCTGGAAGCTGGTCGAACAATCGGGCCACCATCGGCTTCGATACGTTGTTACGTAGCAGATCGGTTGGTAGCAAAGCAACGTTCGCGTTCGACAAACTGCAACGCTTTATTTTGGACCCGTCAAAGTCCGGATCACGCTGTCTCGATAGCTGTTCCCGCGACGAGAGATCGCTGAAATACCAAGACGCCTGTTGGGTAGAATTTTGTTATTTACTCCGATATTTATTTCGTTGAAATCGCGTCGGAATTAAGCTTCGTAAACTAACGAAATCGTCGAAGTAAAAAGAATTGGATTTGTCTAACAAGGTTCTCTCGGTGAATCGATCGGGGGCCCGCAATTACCGCTGTAAAACTGATTCCCAATGGTCTCCGTTTCCGTTTCCGTCCGACGCTGGGTTTTTAATTGACGAACGCGTCTCTGTGAATGTCTCGGGGAGACGCGGCCGGATATCGAACGACCGGTCTACTTTAACAGCGAGAAAAGATTCTGCGGATGACACGGAAAGAGAAGGATTATTAAGTTGTCAGGAAAACTGAACCACTTTGGTCGTGTCCACTTTCCGCGCTGTCCGCCGACGATCTCATTGAAATCGCCCGGATAACCGTAATCAAAAAGTATCACGGGTCTACTGCCAGTGGTCGCAAGAAAGGACAGACAGCGTCTCTAATGAGTTGTGAAAGAAGCACGAACGCGAACGTTTCGGGCAATGTAAGTTATTTCAAAGGAAAGTAATTGCGCGACAGTTTGAACTTCTTTCGCAGCGTACCGTGCGCAGTAACAGGAATTATTATGCACTTTGTGCCAACGTATCTCGGACGTTGCAAATCCTTTAGTCGTTTCACATTGGTCGTGGTGCCGTGTTTCCTCCGGGACGGGTATTTCTTTCTCCGTACAGTACATTATGTCGCGCAAAATTGTCTTTCAATGGCGAGGATTGAAAAGCGAAGCAAGCAACGAATCATATACACTGCAATGTAAAGCTTTTTTGTTTTTGAAACTGGTACAAGTCTATTTCTTCATGTTGGTATCATTATCGTATACTGTTTATATTATGCATCTCTATTGGGTTTGCAATTGGGCATTGCTTGCTCGTTAATATTAAAAAAAATTACTTCGTAAATAGAAGGAACATTTGGTAAGAATTCATAAGAAACAAGTTTCCTTTCATTTATAATCGCCATTACAGTGCACGAATACGAGCGGGAGTAACCGTACACAACAGGTCGCGCAGCGCAAGGTTAATATTCGCTGAAAAAATAGAGGCATTCGTGAAGCGCGTAGAAATAAAACAATATCGCGTTCATCTAATTTCAACAAAAACAGTAAATGAGGTAGCTCGTATCAGCCGGAGAGAAAGAAGAGGAAGCTATTCACTACGTTCGTTTCCAATTGCTAAAGTGCCATTTATACGGGAAGAATAATTTCCCCTCCGACAATACAATAGCACAGTTTTTCGTGCGATTTATGGAACAAGCAATAATTTCCACGGCGCTTCGGCGGTTCTCATTACCGATCCGCAAACGCGGTTCAATATTTCTTGGGTCAAATCGTAACCGTGATCGTGCCATCGGAATGGTCCTCCTGGCCTATCGTGGAACAAACCTATTTGTCTTCCAGGGATGTCTCCTCGGCCTCTCCCGACCTACACGTCTCTGATAAATATTTCAATTGCACCCAGGCCCGGGGGGATACGGCGAAATAATGCCGTCGTGGCCCGCGTTTTCCGCGTTCCCGGGCTTTTTGCCGCCGCGGCTTCATATTTCATCGTTCGGCGACGTGACCCGCGAAACCAGGACCTGACCGAGCGCGAAGCAACGTGGGGGAAGCGAGCACAGCGAGCATGTAAGACGAAAATCGAAAAGCATAGGGGCGCGAGGACGTTAAGGGGTAGTCCCCCCATCCGGATCGTTAATAATAATTACGAATTACCGTGTTAGCCCCCCCCCCCCCCACGGGGGATTGAAATCGCCGCAAATGTAAAGTTATGGCGGGGATTCATAACGGGTCGCGTTTGGGGCGCTGCGATTCCGCGAGGCGTAAATTGCACGCTCGCGAAAGAAAGCCCGTACTTAAGCACGCCGCTGAAAATTATATCGAGCCAAACGCGTTATCCGTAGTTACGAGCCTTGAACCTACGACTCACCGGATTTCTCAAAGAACGATTAAAGAAAACCGAGTTTGTTAATATTCGAACAACACGTATCTTTATAGCGAATTAAAACATTTTAAACGACAGACACTTATAATTTATACATTAGACCCATTTCAGGACTAGATTCTACATATGAAAACAACAAAAAAAGTTCATATTAACATACCGCCTATTACAGTCATTTTTGGTGAATACACATACGGAAGTTTAAACGTTAATAACTTTTTAACGAAGCCTCCATCAACTAATTGGTATTCTTGATTTTCGTCCTAATTTGACCTCTAGAATCTCCCATTATAATTTTTCCCAGGGGTGGCCGAAGTTATGACGTTTTAAAGATTCGCATGAAAATTCGGGGAACGATTTCTGGCCAGAAATTATATTTTCGGTAAGGAATTTTTTTCTCGAAACTGAGTAGAATTTCGGAAGTATGTGTAATGACCAAAAATGATTGTAACTGACTCCCGCAAGTGAAAATAATTTTTTTAGAACGATTTGAAAAATTTTTTTCTCGCCGAAAAATTTCAGCACCTACCCGATTTTTTTTCTCGAAAGTGGGTAGGATTTCGGGGGTACGTGTAATGACCAAAAATGATTGTAATTGACCCCCGCAAATGAAAATAATTTTTAAATTGGTATTCTTGATTTTCGTTTTATTTTGGCCTCTAGAATCCCCCATTAAAATGTTTCCCAAGGGTGGCCGAACACCCTGTATATTATTAGAATTTCTGTCTGACTCGCTCGAATCACAATATTTCTAATACTTTAAACGGATAGAGGGAAGTCGCGAAGCTGTAGATCTCCATGGCCGCCGAGGGTGAATGGGCAGGAAATAGTTGTTGCTCGTTTATTCATCGTCGACGTTGGTCTCGGGCAATATTTTTTAATCCGACAATCAGCGAAACGAAACGAACCCCTTATTCTTGCCGGGCCGTTTCGGTTTAACGTCTACAATTTCCAGCGATGACATTCCCCGCGACTGTGCAACGGATGCGAGCAGATGGAGTTACGGTTTTATGGGGCCGGGTTATGGCGGAAGTTACTGGCCGACGCGCTGGAAAACATTCGTCGTCGCCGGGAACGTGCGCGTTCGTTACGTGCTACAAGTTGTAAGCGGCACGCGGACACGACCGATTAAAAATGAGAGAAACGACAGGCACGTGGATGATCTATGGAAGCAAATCGAAAAACAAAACGAATTTTTAAATAATTTAACTTCTCTATAGAGACGTACCTTATCCATTGCGATATTTGTACCATTTTTGAAGATCGTGGTTACAATCGAATTCAAGAAGGATTCACGAGATGGAAACTAATGTTGCGCACGTTCCCATCGAGATGGGGACAATGTTGGGGCGCTTAACTTTGCCAGAAATTAAAAATGTCCGTTTGCTTATTGACTTTCCTCTCGTATATCCTCGAGCGTTCGACTCGCCGATTCTACGAGCGGAACCAATTATTCCGCGGTGCACCAGTTGCAGTCGAAACTTCCGCCGTCGCGTGACGAAACTTCTCGACTGCGGAGAACTCCCGCCGGGAAATTCCTGGCCCGCGAATTCTCTGACTTTCCGTCCCCAGTTCCTTGCGAAACTCCACGCTGGGGATTCTTTTCCAATTTTCCATCATCGAAAGCCATCGGTCTTCGCTGTCGCGCGAGGAAAAGAAAACGGAACGGATGTTTAACCGCGGAATAGAGAAAATCGCACCGGGGGCTTGTCGCGATGTAACTCGAATGTGAGGACTTGAATCGATAGAAAACCCTGAAAATTCTTGCGATAATCGAAGTAATCTCCCCAATCCTGTTGCTTAGCGATATTAGCGTTAATTAGCGATATTTTCGTGCGTATTGTGGTAAGCCTGAAACGTCGAGTATTCTCCTTACATTTATCTTTCTTTCATGGATAGTTTATGAACTCTGAACTCTGCGAATCTTGGATGTACGAGGGAATGTCTAATCGGGAAAAGTGTTCACAGACGTGGGTCGAAAGAATCTGCAAGTCTAATCATCGTTCGGTCGACGCTAATCCATTTGAGGAAACGCCAGGTCCTGACGAACTTCGGGAAAGCAAACTTGCAGCGTCAGTGTGGATCCCTATTTGCTGGGATTCGCTTTGAACGAACGGAGGACTGTTTAGTTGAATTTTCACTTATCGATGTCTATTTCTAGTAATTATGTAAATGTTCTTAATATTTTAGAGGATATAAAAGCCACAGCTGTTTCTGAAAAAATACAAGAATTAAAGAATCGAGTGTTTTGGGAACTGTCAATAACGACGTCGTTTACTAGATTATTATTAGACACTGGTAACAGTTTGGTAGCACTCAAGGCATTAGGCAAATCAACAGACTACGGGATCAGGCTTGTCATCCATCTTCTAACAACAAAGTTGAATCCAATTACGAGAAGTGAATGGGAACGACAGAGGTCGAACATTACTAGTGACATCACGTTGCGAAACACGAGAGAATTCTTAGAAAACTACCCTAGATATTTACAGGTAGAGAGCTATAAAAGCAGTACTGGGTAGAGAGCTATAAAAACAGTTCCAAGTAGGAAATAATTATGTATACACAACCTCGAGAGGGGAAAAATTCCCAACGAAAATATCTGAGCGTTAGGAATCGTTGAACAGAAACACTTTTATATTACCTTCTATATATTTCATTTTAATTCTACGTGTCTCGATTGCTATTTGCTTACACTATTGATCGAGTGGGAACATCGACGTAAATTTGTTTACTCGATTATTAAACGGTGAAATGCAGAAAGTTAAAGATTTTTAAACGAAACCAGCATTTCGGTTTGCAGTTCGAGGGATGATTTTTACCTTGGAACGCCGATGGTGGAAACGTAACCGGTCGTTGTCGAAACGACGCATCCGCGGAAGATTTCGTGCGTCGGCGCCAGCACGTCAGTTAATTGAATTATTTAGTCCAGTCAGGTGTGAAGGATAGATGCTTTCGAGGTTAGCTAATTGTGGTGTCGTAAATAATAGAGACGATTCACCGTGTTGCAGTTCACCACCGTCGCTGGAAAAGGGTGGCGGAGTTGGTCGACGTAGGTACCACACTGGGTCGGGGGAGGGTTACTAGCGGAGCCAGAGGGAGGGGAGCGTTGAGTGCTCCCTGAATAAACAAATACCGAAGCGTACTCATTATTTACGACGGTACCGCGTTGCGGGGTCCGCTGCGGACGCCTGACGGACAGGCTCGGTCGGTTATATATCCGGTTGCGGTATAAACGGGGGTGATTTCCGGTAGCCTGGCCACCCTCGAAACTCGCGGCGGCGCGCGATGAATAACGAAAATTTCTGCGCACGGCGAGATCCTCGTCGCGAATTTTTCCGATACACGGTTTCATCGGCCGTAAAATTCGGCGGGAACTTGCGTTCTCTCTTTTTTATTTCTCTTTCTCTGTCTCTGCCTCTCTTTCTATATGTTTCTCTCTCCGTTTGTCGGCTCTGAGCTGCGCGCACCGCGAGCGATATTAAATGGGTGATGGATCCCGGAGAGCGTCTGTAAAATCTGGGCCGTCCATTTGCTTTAACAATTCAGTTAAAGAGGATTACTTCCTCGGTTTATTACTTCGACGGCATTAAACGGAGACGGGAAATTCACTGCTAGGCGAACCGACCAGCGTGTGCTAACGACGAGTACGCGAAACAGCGATTCTTTCTTCGCTCGTTCCCTCAAACGTAATGGTGGACTCGAGACCATTATTTGAAACCGGAAACTTGATAGATCTCGAAGCCTCGATTGGTCTTGAAAGTCTCGGTCGGCCTTAAAAGTCTTGATCGGTCTTCGAGTCGTCTTTAGCCTCGAATCATTGATAGGTTTTGAATTTTGTCGTAGAGACAAAAGAAACGTAGTTTATAGCTAATTGCGTGCTTTATATATTTATATATCAAAATGGGCTATGAATCATCGCAAAAGGGAATAGGTGCTTTTAGTATAAATAATTCCTCCGTTATATGTCGGAATTTTCGTAGTATTAAAGTTTCGAATCGCGAGATCCAGATTCAAACCCCCTATCCCTATTCGTAGGGTCCGTCTCTTTATCCAGGTACCCTGAAAACGTATTTGTAAGGAAATATGAAAAGCTGCGTTGTCCATCGGGATATATTGCACGACTTCCATATTTGATATTAACGCGGGCTTTCGAAATAGATAAAATCAAACGTTTTTTAAATAAACAATATTGGCTCGTTTCATATGGTTATAAAATACACATGGAATGTCATTTTAGATGGAGCGCGTCGGTGTGGTCTGTTTTCATCAAACTGTTGAAAATACGCGATTCATATTGTTGCTCAAATACGCACAGAATATACAGTTAACAACGAAAATTCTTTAAAATTATGGAATATAGAGACCCAACGAATATTATATTTTATTGGGCACGGAAGTATCTGTTAATAATTTTTACAATGGAAGAACCTACACAATCGAATGCTGCGTAGGTGTAGGGATTTGAGATTAAACTATCAAAATATTCTCTTCCACGCGTGAAAAACGATCCATTAGTTCTATGTTCTAGAACACGAAAAATGTAATATTTTACTTTCGAAAAATTTCTACCTATTCCACAAATATCGACAAATAAGCGTATAAAATTCTGATGGAAAAAAGTTGCGGAAAAAATATTTAAAAAAGAAACTAAAAATACGCGATTTACGGTAGAACGGTTCTTTAATCCCTCGCGATTTTTGAGACATTGCCAATGGATAATTTTCATTTTCGATTCTTCTATCTTATTCTGTTCGACAGGTGCAGAGTTTCCGTGATTGAGACGCGTCGCGAAGGAAATTTGCAACATTCACGAGCCGGTTTTTGCCCGGTGCGAAATTATTCAATCGCGTTAATAGGATTAGTAGGCGAGCGAGCGGGTCGCTTTGAATGACGAGAGTCGTTAGAGAAACGCGCGGTTATCGATTATAATATTGCCAGCCGTATATCCTCCGATCTGACAGCGAAATTACGAGACTCGCGCACGACGAAAATTCGACGAAAGGCTGTACAATGTTCGTCCCAGTTTCGCGGCCGTTATCTGCACGGTCAACTTCGCGAAATTATATTCCCCTTTTTCTCCTTTCGTGCGTCACAGAGGGGGGCCGATCGAATCGATTCAATTCGAAAATTTGATCGGCACAAAACACGAAAAGTCCATTACCAATTTTCGGTTCGTATTCCTATCGGTGGGGCTGCGCGTACGCGGAATATAAATACATTTTCCTCCTGATATCTGTATCGATAGAGCGCGCGGATACGAGTACACGGTCTCGTCAATTTTAACGCAACCCGTGGAACACGACGGGAAACGCGAAAAATTCAACATCGCGTATCAGGTTCTCTGCCCGCGAATAATTTCCGTAATTTCATACGATCGCGAATCGTTGCGAGCTATCAAATAGCACCGCTATTAACGATCTCTGTGATTATACCGCTGAATCGGAATCGGTCAGAGGAAACTTCGAGCCTCTATCGAAACGCCTTAACCCTTCGACGCCGGAACAGACCAATTTTTCATTTCTTTTAACCTATTTCGCTTCCTGCATTTACAGTTCAAATGAAATGAAAAATTGTTTTAAAGGAATAACAGTTTCCGATAGCTCGATTCTCAAAGAAGATACCTCGATACTATTGGTAATCTGTATAGCGTTCTATTCAAAATAACTTCCATATACACGATTTTACGATCTCAAGCTTTTGTGATCGAAAGGACCCTGAACCCTTCCTCGAGCACGCGCGTGCCATTTTCAAGGGTCGACGTTGCATCGAGCGATCTTCGATCGAACCAATATCGAGTCAACGTACGACCCCGGATTAAATTTGATTCGAAGCTGTTGCAACTGGCACTTGGACGATCGAGATCGCGATCGAGACGAGACGAGACCCGTTGACCTCTCGCCTCTGTCGAGTCCTCGTACGTGGATCATTGTCTTCTCCAACAATGGACGACGGTTGGCGCGTGCTGTTATTTATAATACGGATCATTAGAATTTAAACAAAGCGCGGGCCAACGTAGCCCAGGAACGTCATTCATCATCGTTCTTCTATTACGCGTCACATAAACGTCCCGTATGACACGAACGTAATAAATGACATCGCGGCGGCCACGTGTTTTGTAGAACTTTAATTGCGGCCCGAGAAGGTATTCGTGCTTTTGAATACGTCTACGATTTCTAGTATAAAAGCTGGCCGTCCCGAGGCTCGAAAAACGGTTATTATTATCCCCGACGATGTTTTTCGCCCCGAGTTATGGTAGTTCCTTAAGCAAATATACGAGATGGGCTAAAAAGTGTATTACAGGCTGTTTTCTCCGAAGCTCCATTCTTTTTTAATATGACATAATTCATTTTTTGAACTCGGATTTTTGTGTTATCCTTTTCGGTTATTATTAAGTAATTTGAACTATTTAAAAAAGAAACAAATTAAATTATAATTTAATACGACAGTAATATTTGAGGTTGAATCGTTCATGGAAATAATTCAGCAAAAGAAATGTAGGTCGTTAAAAGCTTCTGGTAACGGTGCGTCTAACATTTTGTGAAAAATGAATGTTGAAGTATCTCCGACGAAGCTGCAATCTGTCAAAGCAGTCGTTGGATCTCGAGTTTGTATCGGCGACGACGTTGAACAAACAATGTCGCGACTCTCTGGCAAGGAAACGATGGAGGGCAAATGCGTTTTTTAAACCGCGACGAGGACCAGCTGGAGGACGAGACTCATTGAAAGGAAGTCCGTCGCAGATGTCATCAGGTTCGTCGAGGACGCGTTTCTTTGAAAAAAGACTCCCGGAAACGCTACTGCCACTCGTCACTTTTTTGTTTGTCACCCCGAACGAGCACTTTTCGCGCGTCTAAACTTCCCCGGGAACGAGTTTCTCCGAAATATTTGCTCGCGATTTTAACGATTACGTCCACGAGTTTGTAATTAAACCAAAGGGCGATAATTTGTCGGACGCGAACGATCGAGAATCTAAAAATTTAATATCGAAAAGCAGTAAACGTCGGTGGCTGGTTCGCGGTCGGAAATAAACGCGAGAACTATAAAACCAAGACCGAAACAGTAAAATTTACAAATCAATGAGAAAACGTATCCGTCTCGGAGACGCGTCGAGCGGTCGTCGACTCGGGGAATCTTTCCCGGACCAACGAGAAACAAACCCCGTCGTTCGTCTGGGACCATTTAAAATCGAACGCGACCCCGTTGGACGGAAAAACGCGCGAAAACCGGCATCGGCATAAAACGAAATAAAGGGAGGCGCGCACCCGCGACGTCAGGATCCTGAATCCCCCAAACGAGATTGACTGCGTCGAAACAGCTGAGTCTCCGTTACGCAACGAGCTTCCAGGAAACAGATATCTATACACATCCACGAAACGGGTGCATTTCCCGTGGATGAGAGATGGTTGAAGTGTCCTTTTCTCCTCCGACTGCCACCGTCCTCCTACCGTTTCATACATACACGCACGTGTATCCTGTCTGGCGATATCCAAGGAAATGTAATGGGTATCGAGCGTGTGCTACAGGAGCGAAATTTGTTCTCGCCGCACGGCCATCGAGTACGCGGAGACGCCCCGAGCCGGTTCTCCCTCTTTTTCTTCGAGCCCCCGGAACCCCGGCCGCCTACACGTTACTCTATATTCCCGCAGAGAATCGTTCCGCGGTGCATTGAAAAATAAATCTCGGTAAAAGTCCCGGGTCCCTGTCGATACACCGACATTATGCAATATCTTTCCGCGTTGCCGCCGCCACCGCCGCCGCCGCGACGAGTCTCTTCGCGTAAGGGCGGATCGGAGAGGGCGGCAAGGGGATCGAAAGGAATGAGCGTAATATCCCAGATGGGCTGTACGTTTCGGATGCTTAGGTAAACCCGGCGCGTTTGTGTGTAGCCTGCGTGAAGCCTCTTGTGCGAGCCCTGCGCGAGGTATGTGTCTATTACGCGTCCGTTCGGCCCTGGCCTAAGTAAGCTCGCCGGATCCGAGCAGTTCGCGATCTGACTACTTTATTCTCTACCCTTTACCCTTTATTTAATTTACCGTGGATCCACGTTAGTTCGAGAGAACGTCCGACGTCTCCTCGACCAGCTGTGGGGTATTTGGTTCATTTAAATTTGATGAGAAAAAAAGCATTTGATGCGCAAGAGATAAAATCTGGCCTTAAAAGTGAGTGTGTCAAATTGTACAAATTACTTGATATTTATCAAGCACAAATAGGTGTAAACATTCGTTTTTAGGATAGTTTTTAAGATAGCTTTTAGTTCAAGCTTGTCCAAAAGAAGCATGATTTTTTTTAGTGTTCTTCATTTAGTGATGCTCTAGGGAGCATTAATTTTCGATTGGTCGAGAAAGAGCAACGAACTAATATTCCGGGACCAACGGTCGCCTAGGCGGAAAAGGGTAATCACTTTTTTCTCCAAAGTACCTTTTCACCGTGCGAAATTAGCGCACCGGGCTGGAATTAATTTCATTGAATCGGCGAAAATTTTCATACGCGCATAGAACGGACGGCGATGTTTGACTGTCGGTTTCCACAAGAGAATTATACGAGGGGGAAGTACGGGTCGCAGGGAGAGGGAGGGGGGCGGGAATGAACTTTACAGCCGGTGCACATTTGTTCGTTCCGTTGAATGAGGTTTATTGATTGAAGTCGATTGTTGGCACACACGGAAAACGATTCGAGGGCGACCGTGTTTCCGCTATGAAATTCTATGAATCTAGAAGAAATCGGAGAGAGAACTCGTAGGTGGGCGAGAGCACACGAGGATTCGATTCCTCGTGGCGAAACGGCCCCGAAACGGCTTATCAAGCGTTCCCCCACGCCGATAAACCGAAATCATAACTTTTCTACAGGGGGTGTCGGTATTAATCTAATAATCCCGAATAATTCGATCTAGTCTGCGGCTGTCTGTCAGTTAACTTTCGCGACGGTGTCGACTACAAGAGCGCTAATTAAACGATTCGATTAAACTCGCGGAAATTAAGATTCCTCGTGGCGAAAGCGGAAATTCAAAATAACGTCGAGAGCGCTTATCGCCTGAATTTTAATCGACACCGGGACTCTCTCGAACGTCGGCCGCTCCGCCATTTTGTGTCTTTCGTTCCTCCTTTGTTCTCTTTTTTTTCGCCGCTCAATTAACGAAATCCCCCGGCACAAAGCGGACCGTCCCCGAAATTAATCGAAACGGTTTAAAATCCGCGCGCGACGTTTCGACAGCGTATAACGTATAACGTCGACGTATAATTAAATAAAACCCTTTTTCGCCGAGCGTATAAATGCAACCGATCGTGTCAGCGATAAAAAAGCTTATTAGCCGCACGTGCACGGCTTCTTTCTGCATGAACGTCCCCTTGAAAAGGGGTAGGCATTTACGACTGATATTGCAGACCCGTATAAATAATGACTTTGTAGTCAGCGCGGCAAACGGTAATTAGCATCGCGGCGCGAATCGTTAAGAAAGGGTCGGGGCAGAAAATATGTTGCATAAACGAGCCTCTAAACGCGTGTCTTCCCTCCCTTCGTTATTATAAATTCCCCGACGCGTTGATCTCGATTCATCAATTCTCCGAGTCGCGATTGTAATATATGAAACGTCCGTTGGAACGTTCTGCGTTCTTTAAACCTAATCTTCAGGGGGTTGCAGCTTTGGGTCGCGCGTCAAGTTTGCGTAATGCTAAGTAAATTTATGTACCGACGATGATTTATGTATTTTATAATTCAATATAGAATGTATTTTGTAGTCTGCTAATACGTAAAATGGCATTATGCGATCGAGGGTTGGGGTTTGGTGATCTTTTACAACGAAACGAACGTTTCATACGTTACGACCAGAATAGGAAGTAATAAATGTTAGGCGTGTTGGACGGTGCGATGCATTAGAAGTATCGTTAATAAATCAACGGCGAGCACAGTGGGCCAACCGTAAGGTTTCAGATTCTTCGTAAGCGATAAATGGCGTCCGAGGGATCATAGAAGGCATTAAATTGAATTAAGGCGTGGACTGTAATAGGGCCGGAAATAATATCGATCGAACGGACAACGTGGATAAACGCCTTTTGACTGATGGCCGCGGCGTGAAAAAGCAGAATTCGAATCGGTATCGTAACAAATTGAAAATTGGACGAACACCGGTCTCTTCTGACAGGGGATCACGTTATTTCATTTGGACTGTAAAGAGTCGGGCAAAATACATTTGCGTTACACAAATTATACAGATATTGGTTCACACTTTTGATTAGTTTAAAAGTGATACTCTGTGGTGCATAACTTTCCGAATGGAGCGTAGACGAGTACAAGAACTGATGATCCTGGGACAGGTCTCTCAAGATTTCCGCAAGCACTCGATCGACGTCACATTAGCGTAAATATAACTTTCAAAATAAAGTCCCTCGCGTCCGAGGCAAGGTCAACAATCCACGAGTTCGATGAGTCCTCTGGCGAGCCTAGAAACGCGAAAAACCTTTTTCGCTACCCCCTCTCCACTTTCATTGACTGATAAGACCGATACCTGAAGGACCCAGCACAGTTCGGAACAAGAACTTGGAAACAAACAACGTCGTTCCCGACACAAAAGTACACCAGGCTGATTCTCAAAGCGTCACGAAACTTTCCTATAGGACAGGTGATTTCAATGATATAGAATGCCTTCAACGTGTGTATACTAAAAATGTGATAAGTATTTTTGTAATTAATATATTTCATTGAAGTTTTCAGGAGTTATATATGAATAATATTAGAATTTTCTTTCTTGTGTTATTGGAGAAATTACTAGAAAAACACACACTTATCAATAAAACGAGAATTCTCGTTTCCCGTTGGGTAATATCATATTATTACCGTAAAGTTAGAAATATTTTAAGCATCTGAATTAGCGTGGACATACATAATGCATCATCGTGTATATAATATTCGTATGCAAACGTAGTCTAATAGTTATAAATATTTGAACGAAAGCGGACAATGGTGGCTACGATCAAATGGAAATTTCATCCACGGCCAACCGACACAGCGGACGTATTAACGCTGTCTTCGCTCAAGAAGTGTCCACGGTTTGGCCCAGTTTCTAAAATCGTCCTGCAGAGCAGCCGACTCTGACCCGAAAAAGCAAATATTAACATAATAAATGAACCGTTGCCCCGATCCCGTGTAACGCGCGACCAAAGGGTCCGGTCGAAGATGAAAGGCGACCCGATTGTCCCCAGACATAAAGAGATCGACGGAAGAAAAAGAAAGGCTATTGCAAAGTGGACGTTGAAAAGAAAAATCCTGGACTCGATCCATGATCCTACGGACCTTGGCACTCGACGTGCCGGACAATTCGAGCGACTTTAATATGCACCCCAGAAATTGAATTCCCTCCCCCTTTCCATGCGGCCCCCCATCGTTTCCTCTCGCCGCGCTTTTCCGTTCGTCGTCAAAGCGGTTTCGACGCGAGAGCGGAACGCAGGTGCTGGCGAGATCCGTAATATGGGCTTAAGAACACTCGGCGATATTGACGGATATGGGCGCCCTGCGACGAGCAGACGCCACCCCTCGCGACCCCACGCGGCTGCTGGAAACGCACGGCTTGTATATTCGCAACAGCGTGACTCACTGCACTCGCAGTGGGTGTTTTTCTCATTCGGCGCGATCATAAAGTCTTATTCTTGCGGCTTAGCGACGATCGCGATCCATCGGGGTGGCGGGAACACGCAAGAGGGGGCGAGTTCATCCGATGACCGTGTAATCCATTATTGCCGCCACCACTTTCGATGACGTGTACCGCGGTGGAATGTCGAATTAATCTTACCGTGGTTCTAATATCGCGCCTCGAACACTCGTTGAATACACAGGCCGGTGCACGCTGTGGGTCCGATAATCTCTTTCTTCCATATGCGCTCTGTTTACCGTGAAAACGAGAGGGGGCCGTGTAAACTAGGGGTCGACAACCTCCTCGTTACAGGGACCAACGGCCGCGTCAAACACTACCGTTCATCCGTAGCTAATCGTCGAAGATGGCAATAACGCAACAGAGTGTGGTTAACCACGTGTCCTCCACTTTGGTGAACTTTGCTTAGAAGTATTCCAAGTTTACTTTATGATCCTCGCTTATGGTGCCTCTGAGGAAAACTCTGTCAGAGCAAAACGTTTGTATGCAGAAGAACTTGATAAAAAAGGAAAATAACAAAAAATGTATTATTACCGTGTATGCCTCTCTTTACACCAAACAACTTTCGTTTGAAACATGTTTTTATACAACATGTTGCTTGCAAGAAAAATTAAGGTGAAAGAGTTTTTCTAACCATTTTTAGGGAATTTATTAATTTTCAAACGTGCTTTTATAACGCAGAAAATATTTCTTTTATCCTGAGAAAATAATAACAGCTTCTCAATTTGTTTTTTAAATTTTTGTGCAGAGTTGCTGAAGGATAATTTCAGTCGACGGGCCAGGCCTCGGCCCGCGGGCCGTCCAGAGTAGAATTAACGCGCGTTAAAGATGGAACGGGCGAACTTTCAACCCAGCCGTATTGTTCTATCATTTAATTAAACGAAAGCCACGGAAAATCCTTTGAAAGAACAGTAACGCGAAAGGGAAGCTCCGGTGTTCTTCGCCTCGAACTTCCCGCGAACATTTCTTCGTTTCGCAGGTCGGTAAGTAGAATTTGCTCTCAAATAATTTCCCCGGTCCTTTCGCAAACATTTTATGCGGCCGCCGGATAGCCAGGGTTATTCCTCTTCGGGCGGGCATTGTATTTTAAAATTTAACTTCTGAAAATCGCGTCGCTTTATGCCGCCGACTCCAGTCAGCAACATAACGTAAATATGAAATATTCATCGGGACAGCGCGGGCTGCATACGCAACGGGCGAACGCGGCGGGAGGAGACAGGAAAAGTTACGATTGTTTTAGCAAGCTGCGCGGGAGAATAGGGTCAAAGTAATGCAAAGGATTAGAATACCTTATAAGGGCGGGAAAGTTTCCTATTACTTGTCCATGGAATAAGTAATAACGATATCAAGGATATTACGAGCCGCAGCGAGTTTGAATAGTTTATCCCTTTCTCTCCCCTACAATCTGGAAGAATGAAAACTTTTTCATAACCTTTCTCCGCTAAGCACTTCCGCGTTGTTTCGCTTTAATGAATAATAAATAATCTCTTCGGCCGTTTCATCGCGCCCGGGTCGTTCAATTTTCCGTCAGCCTCGGAAGTTTCGTCGACCGAGTTCACCGCGGACCGCGGAAATTCGAAGAGTGACCGGTCCGAATCGAAGATTCATAGCCGGGCATTAAGGGAGAACTTGAACGTCACCGAAATGGATCTTCCCCAAACAGAGTTTCGGATACTCCGATCGCGGAATTACGCTCGCCGTGAAAACGACGGGACAGTGGGACGCGGAAAGTTTCGAACACACAGTGCGTACACACTCGAAAGTGCCCTGATCCGGAAGGGTAAACTTCGTTCACCGTCGCCATACGTCGTATCCAACCGATACTCCTCGTTTACTACTCTTGTCAAAGTAAGTCCGGCGTTTCAGGGTTCGCGTACTTTCTGTCGGGTTATCCGTGTACCTAAAAGCCGAATTCTCGGGGCTTCTTGCTACTTACCGGCTAAATCCTGCCGATCCGTTAAGACCGTACGACGAACGAGCTTGACAGTTTTCGACAAGATGGACGTAAGATGAATCGCTTCGTTAGACGTCCCCCCGTCTTTGGAACGGTCGAACTGTATCGAAAACTTGTCGAACCACGGCTCGTAACGTTATACTTTGCCTAGATGGTCTGTGTAATAAACAACAATTGATGGTGAGCGTCTCAAGTATTTTTACTTTCTAAACTCTAACGTCGCTTCAACCCACTTGAGAGAACTTGAGATATTTCTTTAGTTCCATTACCATTGTCATGTAGTGTTAGCTTTATTCTGAGTCCAGTTACCGTTTGCAGTTGAAGTTTCGTTGATGATCGAAAAGAATACACAAAGCAATCTCTAATATTTCACAAATACATATACCACGGAAAATAAATGTCAAATGCCACAGTTTCCTGTTCCAATTAAACGGCACAGTGACCCAAATGAACGAAGAAAATCCTAGCTGTTTTCTCGATTTGTTCCAAATAATGGCAGCTCCGATTAACAGATGGCCCGAATAACCGGAATTACAAACAAATCGAAAACTATACGACCTCGTTCAAAGCTGGAAAGCAAGCATTTTCTCCCGCGTCTCTCGTCTCATTTTTCACGCGAACCTTTAGAAATTTTATTTTCAGCTTCGGCTTCCACTCCCGCGTCCAATTTACAGAACCTTCTATCATCAATAACCATTTCATCGACTTCGTTCCACGTGACTCTGTAGACTCCATGCTAATTGAAAATTATTCTCTCACGAATCTACCCAATTTAAAGTTGAACTATCGCGTTCAGCGACAGTCCCTTTCGGCCCCCAACCATTAACTTCGCTTGTGCGGTTCCAAAAATCGCACTAAAGTTACAAAATTCTTTTAATGAGTAACATTCTAAAAGGAATACCTTCGACTAGTATATTTACATCGAGTATTGTCCAATAATATAAAATATGTTACAATTTTCTGCCTCGCATCTTCGACTCATCTTACTTTGTTCAATTTCTCTGGAAAGTTTCCGAAAGAATTTCTTGCAACAAACTTGAAACATATCTGAGCATTTGTGCTGCAATTCCGGCATTCCAATCGGACTTTCGATATGGCTCGAGCGTCGCAACATCTTTTACTCACCTATCAAACGGTATATTGCGTGTGTTTAACTCCCATAAACTTTCACGTATTGTAGCGCTCGATTTTACCAAGGCATTTGATACTCTGAATCATAACTTGTTGCTGGCGAAGTTCAGTAGCTTAGGTATAAACGATACTGCTTTAAACTGGTTCCGCTCGTATCTTACGTCTCGATCGCAACAAGTTATGATACTAAATCCATTTCCGACATTTTCTGTAAAGCGTTGCGTCTACTGTTGCGTTCCACAGAACTCTACGAGGCTCGGTGTTATAAAACACACGCTTTACAAAACTTGCCCACGTTTCTAGGTATCTTGCTACTCGTACGTATAATTTTCTTCTCGATTCCTTTATTAAATGTTCCCAATTGCAGTACGATCCTGTTCTATCACTGTCAAGAAATTCATTTCATAAAATAAATACGACCACATAATTCCTGCTTCTCATTGAATTCATTTGGCTGAACATGACGCAAAGATGAATCTTCGACCTCTCGTAGCGCGTATAAAATTCTTCGCTTCCACAAGCCATCCTATCTACGCAACATAATACACTTCGACTCTGAATTCCCTGCCATCAACATTTTCAGCGTTCGAACCGAATCCCTCCTCTCCGTTTCTGTCTCTCGCTTCACCAAATTCTCTTGTTCCTTATCCTGAGCTACACGTCGCTATTACAATCTTTCTCCTGATCACGTCCTTCCATTTCCCTCCACTCTCCCCATTATGCACGCGGCTGAAACCTTCATCCTAAATCATCCCCCCTTTACTTTAACTTATCTTTAGTTACATCCGTCCGTTCGTGAATCAGCAACTCGTCCCTCTATACCTCTACAGGTCAGGCTTAATAACAGCCCGGCTGACTGTTGCCTCGAATTCGTGCCATCTGTTTTAATTTTTTCCAACGTTTCAATTTATTTAACCCCTTAAGAATCTTTTTCAGATTTATAGCTCGAAAATGCAATTTCTCTATATTTTCTGGCGAAATAGAACAGATTACTGCAGTAAGATACTATAAGGAAAACAATTACCCAACTGGGTCCTATAATTGTTTATTCGTAGAAAGATTGAAAGAAACAGTTGAAGAAAATCACAGCAATTCGAAACGACGTTGAGATTGCTCAACTTTTTCTGTTAGAGTTAAATGCTCCACCCTGAGAACGTAAAGCGTGATAAAATCGCTATTGTTATTCGAGCCTCATAATCTCACAAAGAGCTCCCGAAGGTAGACGTCTTCTCGTCCTGGGCGTTCGTCGCGATATTGAGCAGCCCTTCGGTCGCGAAACGTATTCCGCTCCGGGCGATAAAACGTTCGCGTAAAACGCATAAAACGTTGGAAAATAGCCAACCAGTTGTAACCCCGATCCGGGCAGGGTCGCTGATTCTGGGCGAGATAATTTTTCACTGTTTCGAGTGCCAGGTTGCGCGAAGTTGATGCACGACTTGGAACGGAGCTACGTAAAACGGCCGGGGTCGTTATCGATGTCGAAGCGCGACGCTCTGCCATTCGGCACATATTAAACGTAGCATTGTGGCTGTTTGGAGGAATCGATCGTCCACGAAGTGGCAATCACACGGAGAGTGAGACTCGATCACGTGATTTCCCGTGGGTGCCGTCAGCGACAAATGACCCCAGCTGCGGATGCCTCTCCGCCTTGGATCACGCTATGCTTTCCTCGCCGTTTTGGGACCGACGATCAACTCCCGGGATACTTTTCCTTCGGTCGAAGGTCATCCGTAATGTCTGCTTTATCAAAAAAAATGGTCTAATGTTAAACGAAATGGAATCGAGCCGCGCCGCGGGCACGCAAACTCCGACAGCGACGCTGAAATTAATGAGCACCCGGTTAACACATTGACTGCCACGTCACCCATATACGGGTGATACGGTTTTTCACTAAGGAACTAAAACAATTAATTTTCAAGATTAGATGTTAAAAAAAATAAATCTATATAGGACTCTTGAATTTCAACGAGTCTGTAAAAATAAGTCTAATAACAAATGACGGATGTGCTAGTTTTCAGTTGTCTAAAAACAAAGTTTTGTTTTCGTGGGCAATTTGATTTGCAAAGAAATTTCATTTACCGCGAGAATTAACGTTCCAGACGCTGTACAATTAATACAGCTTAAGTTACTGTAAGTCGTACGACAGGTATTAATGCGTAATACACGGGACGTTTCCGCGTAGAGATTAATTAATACCGGGATTAGTGGACGAGTTGTACAATTGTTTAGTATATTGAAAACAAATGGTAGGTCGCGAGTAATTCTGCGCTTTTCCAGCGAAACTTCGTCTTGTGAGTCTTTTGTTGGTTAGAACGCGATACAGTTTATAAAGAATTTACCGTAGAATGTTGTTTGAGGTTTCTTAGCAGAAACGCGAAAATTTATTTCGCTCAGAGTATCAGGACAGGTAATCAACTGATTGATTAGCCCGCGTACAAAGAAAATGTCAGGCGGTCTTGTAACGTTGCGCAAGAGTCAACAATCCGAGCCGCGGCTGTGTAGGATCGTAATTATAACAATAAGCAGGCGCTGGCGTGTTGGTGCGGTAGAAAACAAACCGAAGAAATCTGCGCTGCGCGCCCTCAATCATGGCGTCACGTGTCTTGTAACACGGGGACCAGATAATAGAACCACATTCCGCGCGAGCGAAAGAGTAACACAGTGTTAAGGAAGTGAAAGAGTTCGAGCAATATTTATATAAACGAGACCCGAAGTTTCGAATTATTATCGATCCTACGATACTACGCCTATACGTAATCTCGTTAGCGCTTTACTTCAAACTTGTGATTGCGTTTTACTTATTATTACTTTGAAACTTGCCATTCGATCCAATCGTCTTCTATTCCCTGGATAAAATCTTTGAATCGTCAGCATACAGCAGATAATCACTATTTACAATAGCATCAGAGATATCGTTAAATAAGTTAAGTAACACCGGATCCGAACGGAGGAGGATCCTCGCGGAACACCTGAGCGCACAGTAATCTCCATGGAACAGCGATCATTAAATTTTACGATTCGAGTTCTGTCAGTTATAAAACTTGTTTATGTAACTCGTATCGCAGAGAAACGATATGCTTCGCGATACAATGTAAATAGAAAAAAAATATACGCGAAACGTTCGAATAGACCGAAAATTTTCAGACAGCCTACGGCAGAGTTGAAAATTTGATATCTTTTTGTCCGGTTTCGTTCGTGGCCGCCGTGCGACGATGCATATAGACGCTGAATAATTTAAACGATTAACCGGTAGATCGTCGATATTCAGCGCGATTAAATATTATCAAGCAACATTCGATAAATGCCGGTACTATCACGCGGCAACGATCCGTCGGCGGACGAAGGAGAACGGCTGAAAGAACGCCGTGTGCGGGGATGCTAAAAGAGAGGGTGCGGGATAGGTAGAAAAGGGAGGCGCGTCTGATAGAGAGGATCGAAGGGGAACACCGGGAGGGAGGAGGGGTAGTTTCAGTCATATCGACCACACCACTTTGCCCCGCTATGCCGCGGCATGCCGGTGGAAACACCTGAGCCCACCAGCCACCACCTATTTTCACCCTCGCGGCACCCCTGCCCGGTGAGTCGACTCACCGACGCCAGACATTCGAGCCTCTGCACACAGGCTCTGGTCGCCGCCATGCCGAAATATACTAATTCTTCTTTTTTATGTATCGTCCTGGAACCGATTGGCTCGCGAAACGCCCGAGGATTTCGCGTGCACAATGGTTAAAGAGGTGCACCTTCGTCGAAATAGAAAAATCGATTTTACAAATTACGAGGCACTGTTTTGTCCTTAACAATAGATTTTCGGAACTCGTAGATATTTTTTAACAATTTAAATTAAAAGGAAAATAATTTTACAAGATGAAAGTGCACTTACAGTATCGTTTGGTGTAAATCAGATTACGCTTTGCCCGAGTCTCTCTACAGCGAACAGTCCTCGTTGTGCTTTTGGAGAGGCTGAAGCCAGCAATACGAAGCCGTTGCAAAGGATTTTTGTCTAAAGGCGTTTTCCTCTTTCGCGATAACGCACGACCTCGCACGACTGGTGCAACTCTTGACACCATTCGGGGACTGAGATTGCAGATCTCACAGCATCCCCCATACAGCCCTGACCTTGCCCCCTCTGATTATCATGTGTTTGAACCCCTGAGGGACGTTTTCAGAGGACGGAGTTAAAGAAGCAGCTCACTGCTGCCCGGAGGCACGAGCAGAAACACTTTTCTCTGATGGAATAAAGAAGTTGGTGCAACGTTGTGATAAGCATATTCAGAAGGACGGCGATTTTGTAGAAAAACGGCATATCATTTGTATCTCTAATTGAATTGTACTATGCAAAATATTTAATTTGCTGTTACTGTTTAAAAACTTCGTATGCATTAATGAACTTCATAAATTTGATATGGTAGTTGAAATTGCAGCCCGAGTCGTCGCTTGCTTATTCAATGAAGGCTCTATGGCATTATTAAAAATAATGCAGGCAATGCAAATCGATACAGGCTTCGATGCTCATCAGTGAATCGCGAAAGAATATAGTCGCCGTCAGAGTTCGTCGAAGGAAAAATAAGACGTAAAAAGGAAAGGAAGAAAAATGAGGGAGCTTCCGCGTCAAAGGAAAGAATAGTCCACGGACCAGGCCTCGATAACGCTGTACAGGATAAAAAAGAAAAAAAAACAAAATGTCGCGTAAAATTTCAATGTATTCACGAACGATCAAAATCCCAGATTCAACGGGTTTGATCGTACACGACGCGAAAATGAACAACGACCGAGTAAACCCTAACACTGGCGGAGAAGAAATCGGCGGGGCCAGCGATTTAAAGATTTTCCCATCCGACGGAGCAGCGAGCACATCGACGACGGTGGTTTCTACGGCTTTTCTCGACCACAAACGTGAAAATACTGAGAGGAAAGTACGTTAATGAAAGAATTACAAGTTGCAAAAGTGTGGGACTTCAAAGGCGAAAGCCTCTTACCAACAGTTAGATATCGTGAAACAAGAAAAAAAAAGAAAGGAGTCAGAAGGGGAACGTTAGGGTGGTAAGAACCGGGGAGTGATGGTAGGAAGCTTTCGCGAAGCTTTTAATCTACCTCGGTGGGTGACCGGGCTTGAAAACCTCCGGTCGAGCTTTTGAACTCGGTCGCGCGGCAATTTAAGAAGAGTCACTCGCCGGCTTCAGCTGCGCGAAAAGTATTAAGTCCAACAAGGGCCGCTAATTGGAGCAAATGTCGCGGCGATACTCGCTCGGAAAGGGATCCTTAATGTTTACGATCGTTCTCATCGCGAAACGCGAAAGGGCGCGCAAGTATGAACGAGTGTAATTCGATAAATGAAGATGCAAAAGCTAGAGTTCGAACGCTAATTAAATAAAATGTTAGTTCCGGAGAAAACAATTATTAACAAAAAACAGCTGATTAGTAATTAGACAAACATCCTGTATACAAATTTAAATTCATTTTCAATTAAATAAATAATTTATAATCCAGTTTTATCACACACCAGTTGTATGATCGATAGGAAGTGCTGAAACTTCTTTGGGTGCATAATGTTAAAGTAAATTTCAAAATAAACATAGAAGACAGCATAAATAATAACAGTTGGTACAGTCATCGGATAGAGGATGAAATGCCCTTTAAAACGAGCGTTCGAACAAGTCGATAGCTTTATTAGTTCCGGAGATATAATCGGAGGAATATAATCACAGATCTCTGACCACACATTATATTTTGCGGTAAAGAATTTTTTTCTCGAAAATGCGTAGGAATTCGAATGTATGTGTAATGACAAAAAATGATTGTAATTGACCCCTGTAACTAACAATAATTTTTCCAGAATAATTTCAAATTTTTTAATTTCGACGAAAAATTTTTACCGTGCCTTTATATTTCGCAAATTCCCAATGACTGCTCTACTACGGACAGACGAAACGTCTCTGCTGATACCGTCAAAGCGAGATTTGTTTCGTTCGGATCGTTCCCGGTATGCGGGCCCGGCTGCGTTCTTCCTGTTTTCCCGTTCCCTTATTTTCTATCAAGTAGCTTGCATTTCGTGAGAGCCGACGTCTGTCCAATCTCGCTGGCTGCACGCGTCTCACCTGTCCGCGGAGAAAAATAATTTCTCGAGAGGCAACAGAGGGTCGAGTAACAACGAAAGGTGAGGAGAGTCCACGCGATAGCGCCTCCGGCCTTTGGGTTCCGTCGTGCGAGTGGCTATGAAACAATGCCTCTTAAGCGACGGCCTGGTCGGACGAGGGAGACAAAGAAGGAATAAAAATGTTTTAATCCGCCGGTCCGTCCTTCTCCCTCTTGGTGCTCCCTATTTTTTCATTTTTCCCCCTTTTTTTTCGTTCTCAGTCGACCCGTTTCCCTCCGTCACATTTCCCTCGGCCACGTTTTTCGAGATGGTTGCATTAAATCGCGGAGTAAAGGGCACGCATTCAACGTAATGCAACCATTCCGTTCAAGTGCACTCGTACGTAAATGTCAGGAAATACAATGCTAGGGCCGTTTCGCGAATACCTCAATAATTTTTTTAGAACACCGTCTGAACATTCGTTCCCCGAAATAACCTGTACCCTCGCCGCTGTCCTCGAATATTGCGGTGTATCCGTAATTCAAATTGCCTCGCATTGCGAATATCATAAGCGATTGACTCGGCAAGGATTGGCCGTCGAGAGCAAAAAGGAGACAAGGGTAGCTGGTTTAATCTTCGCCTCGACGTTTCAACCATTTGGTCCTTATCGTGAAAATAAACTTGACTATAGGGTGATTAAAAATCGTCAGAAATTTTCTGTAGCCTCGATCAAAAATTTCGTTCTGGATTTTTGTTAAACTCCTTTCTCTAACAACCTACGTTGAACTAGATAGCGTATTGCTTAAACCGATTCTTGCGGTTCCGATAAGCCAGCATTCAGCCAGTAACATCTAGTCAGGTCTCAAGAAGGATTTGCCGAACGAGACTTAGCGATGAGTATACAACCCAGGGCTAAACGTCAAAATGTTCGATACAAATATGTTACTATTAAAATTATTTTGTCAGGACTAGTTATAATGCAGACAATATAGAAGAAAAGAAAATCGTATCTTCGTACAACGCGACGAAAAATCAAACAAAGCCCAGGGTACGAAATTTCGTGCAGCTTTTATTTACTTTTCATGGAAGCTCGAAATAATGAAATAACGTCGGTTAATGTCTCCCCAGTGTACTCTATCATTAAAACCACGAGCAAGAACCTGCTCCTCGTTCTGATTGGACTGTGCAAATACCGGATGTCGCAAAAATGTCTCCGTATCGACTTGTCCCGGTCTCCGGTCGGCTTGCTGCTTTATCAGCGCGGATAAAGCGGGTATCCCGGGACGCGATCGAAATCGCGGGCGGGAAAGTAAATCGGCGGTCTCGTTTCGGCGACACGCGCGTCGGATATTCAAATTCATTTTAGCCCGGTTGTAGGCGTATCCTTCGCGACCGCGTACAATACACGTCGAACGAGCTTATTTTTATACATTAAACCGAGACCCGGACGCGGAAAAGGGGGTGCCAGAAAAGCCCGCGCGGCTGTCGTAGATGGTATCCTCATCCGGCAGAAAATCCCTTCGCTCGTAACTGAGGCTGGCTGGGCGCAGTAGTAACGCTAAGCTCGACGGGAGATGCCGCCTGCGGTCTCCATAAACAGCGCTTACGCGGCACACGAGGCGGGGAGAGAGGGGCGGGTGTAATGTTCCGACCCCTTGTTGTGTACGTCTCACCCTGCTACACCCACTACATCGAGGAACACCTCGTTGTTTCGCGGCACCTTAGTTGGCGGCAGCTCGTGCCGTCGCAGGATACACGAGGCTTTAAGGATGCGCCGAGCGCGAAACAGGAGACGTCCCTTTTCGACGCCCGGGAACCGATGGATCGTTCCTCGCCTGCGTCGCCCACCCCCGCGTCGACCGACGCTCGTGATCCCATTGGGAAAACCCTTCGAAATATTACCGAGCAAAGTCCGGGCGAAGCCTCGTCGTGTATCTCGTCACACACGGTGGCTGTCTCTGTTCACCCTCCTCGAAGCTTCCTTTTTTCCCCCGGCCAGCGGGGTAAGAGTCCTGCGCGAACCGTGCGTCGCAACAGCGAGGCGAGCAACCGTTTAGGTACACTCCAGGAAGACCTCCAATCGTAGCTAATGTCAGGTACGCGACACCGTGTCGCGACCCAAACTTTGACTGTCAAGATCAGGACGTAGATTAAGAGTCACCTCGCGACCACCGTAAATCTTTTCCTATACGGTTACTTTCCATTTTTTTCTTTTATCAAATATCGTTTACTACAACTGTCAAACATATAATGTTAATTTATGACACAGTTTATTTATTCTTCCACTCGAATAGAATTTCAAAAATTTCATCTTCCCGTGCAGCCCCTTGAAAAAGAAAAATTTTTAGAAGATCTCCTAGAATAGAGTTACAATTATATTCCTAGTTTTTTTAAATATATAGTTAAATACTGTTTAAGGACAGTGTAATTATATTTAAAAAATTCCTATCCAATTTAAATAGTTCCTTATGCTTTCACTTTAGCTTTTATAGGTGGTTGAAAAACGGGAATTTCTACTTAATTTGTAGACTGGATACACAAACTTTTCGATCATAGGTGTCAAAAATTTTAAGAGGCGATTCTACGTGTTATAATTAGATGAAAATCAAGAATGACGAAATTGCGTTGGGGGCTTTGCGTTAGAGTTATCAATTGCTGAATACGTGCATAAATGTCGCGCCAGTGAAGGACTTATACTACTGCCGACACGTGAACGTCAGCTGACGCGATTTTATTTTTTTATTTCACTTTCCGATTGCACAACTATTACTGGGTCATCCTGTACGTATTAAAGAAATAGGGATATATCATTAGCTTTATGTAAACATAAAACTGCGAAAGAGTCAACGGTAAAACGTAATAATGAAATGAAATGAAATGAAAATCAACTTTCGGTCAGCTATTTACGGCAAACATTCCATCGTGTAACTGTACAACAATATGGAACGAATAAACACCGGTTGGAGTCCAAATTATTCCCCTGTACACATTACATGGATCTCCCGGTTCCGAGTAATGATTATAGAAAGGGTTGCGCCCTTGGAGAGTTGATCCATAGACTCTGTCAGTAAGAAAGACCCAAAGGAAAACATCCTTGCAGCCATTGCACGTTAGGGTCAAGTAGGTCTTCCTTTTATTACTCGGATAACGAAGAGAGGGCTAGTTACTCCGAGTCCAGTAACCCCTTGGCAGTTGCGAAGCCAGGGGTTAGACCAAGTTCGTGATCTTCGGATCAGGAGCTTCGCAGAACTATCTTCGATGATCACAAAAGGAATCTTACTGGTATTAATATAATACTCTAATAATTAATAGAGAATATTGTATACCGTAATAAAACTTTTCTGTGTAATTGATACGTCTCGATCCATCTGAATTTCGAAAATACGACCTAATAACTAATTCGGAAAACGAAAATACTCCCTTGACGCTCTCATTTATTGTAGAAGGCTACAGACTTTCCGAATGACCCAATAATTATGTAATTAAAAACGAGGTCAGCCAAATGGACGAATGGGATCGGAATTCATTTGGAATCGGACGACTAAACGGTTGAACTCGACGCAAAAGGTTGCGCGACTGGCGTTCCTCCAACGCGCTATGTTTAACGTGTGAAAGCGATGTAAATATGCCACGATGTCATCGGGCGTGTAATTACATCGTTATCAAAGCCATTATTGTATTTTTTTACTTGTATATGGGGTACGAGAGTCCCCCTCGGGGGCGGAGAGGCACGCCTCCACTCTTTGGAACGTATGTTGCTTGAAGAGAGTTATAATAGTGGGCACGTATATTGGAAAAGTAGAATTGAAACGTAGTTATGAGAAAGTATAGAATACAGAGAACATATAATACATGTTTCTGAATAAATATAATAATGATGAGAATTGGAAATAAAAATAGAGTACTGCAACAACGACCTACTTTCCCACACTGAAACCGCAGGGTGGTGTCGGGAATTACCACCCCCTTTTAATGGAATGTTACATAAATATTTGAAGCTCTGGATAATGCTTTTAATATCTAGTAATATTTGATTGAAAATGTTTTATATTACAAACTGTTGACAAAGTACAACGAGAAATTCGCTGGTAATTTTAGAAGCATTTTCTGTCGCGCTTTAAATACTTTTACAAACGTGGGCTTATAGATAATTACGTGGGTGCGCTTGGAAGAGTTTATCAACAAATTGATTTGACCCAGGAGCTCAATCAGATTTTCCAGTCAGGTAAACAGAGAGTTATCAGTGAACTGTGTATTTTACGTATTTATAGAGTGTATTAATACGAAAGCGCATGAATTAGTATACTAATATGAATATTTCATTTTGCATAAGTGCATATACTCTGCATACGTTTTCCTTAATCGCATATGTCATACATGCATTTAGAACAACTGAATTAAATTTGAACCGCAGAATTTAGAACCCAATCAAATTTAAAAAAACTTTCTTACTCTTTATGATGTAAATTAACATCGTGTAAATTTATTTCCTTGGAACAAATTTCCACCGAAAACCTTGTTTTGGGCGAAGATTGATTGCCTAGACCTTTTAATAAAACACAGCACGTAACGGTTTACACGGCTCACCCAGTAGAGTCGATTCTAGCTCGGTAACAAGGCACAATCGTCCATCTGGCCACCATTATGTGGACGCTATAGTCATGTCAGATACAGTAATCGCGGCCCGTACGGTTGTAATGCGGATCTAAACCCCTTCATCGTCGGAATAGCCACGGGGCCACCCTTTCAGAAATAAGCTGCCGATACTGGTTGCGCTGAATCTCAGCACGAGGACACGTAACCGGCCAAAGTGAGCAATAATAGACGCGTCATACACGTAACCGACGCTGACACAATGAAACGACACGCTCGCGGCCGACACTCTTAGACAGAAGGGGTACTCTATGTTTAAGGTTAGCACGAATGTAGGTCGGGTTTCTGCTTCCAGACATTAAACAATTCAGAAGCTGGCAGGAGTTTGGATCCTAAAGTAGTTCCGGTACTTAAGAGAATCTCCTCGAAGCAATGAGCAAGAGATCCGTCGGATTTCGGATTGGACTACGACCTGGTAAGGGCTGCCCATCAAAGGCTTCACAATTGCACGGAAGACAGAAAACGCGTTAATTGAGGCGATAATTTAAACATCCCCCAGGTTACGGGCCAGAAAACGGGTAATCCAACCCGTTCAGACGCCCTCTGGACCACCGTCAGAGTTCGCCAAAATGTTGTTTGAACGATATATGTTGGTCGAAATTAGTTAGATCCAAGCTCATCCCATAGAATTTTGAATCTGATTACTGGCGTACTTTAGAAGAAGAAGAACGTAACTAAGCAAACACTGTCGTTTCGTTAAAAAAATTTGTTTAAATATTTAAAGCAGTTCAGTTATACGAGAAATAATTGTCGAGTACTCTTCCACGTGCAATAAGTCGATTACTTTTGTCGTGCCGTGAATGAAGTCTGGTCCATTGTACAACGATTCGTTAGAAACGCAGTCAAAGACGCGAAATCGTGGACCCACGTCTCCCGTGTTCGTAAGTCGGTCATAGAATAATGACAGACCATGTATTACATGACCGCGTCGACTATACCGCGGCGAACAGTTTCTTTCGGTTCGCGTAATTCCAATCGTGCCGTTTATATCTGTCGAGTGCCCGTAATGAATTCTAGTTACGGCCCCTTGTTTCCAACTCGTCGTAGGAATGATTTACCCTCGTTTTCAAATCTAATTTAAGTTTAATCCGATAACCATGGCTCTTTGATCGGTGCTTTAACGGTTTTTTTTCAGACCGGTGCCCGATTCCATCCACAATTCACGAATGTCGCGGAACGAGGTCGAGTATTTTCTTCCCCCCGCGGCCACCCCCCCCCCCCCCACCGTCGACGTAAATTCGTTAAATAACGCGCGACGACGTGCACATCCCCCAATCCCTTCGTCTTGTTGTGTCACCATTTCGGCCGAGTCCGTCCACGGGATCCACCGCCCAAGGAATTCGATCCTTTTCTGCGGTTCAGTGGGAGGCGGTCGAGCTAATTGGAATGTTTGGCCAGAATATCTGGAGCAGTCCTTGCGGATGGGTAGAATGCGCCCCGATGCCATCAGATACAGAGACGCCGATTATCCTGAAACCCGCGCCCATTGCCAATAAAACAGGACGAAAAAGACCGCGACGTCTACCTCGAGACTGGACCTAGACAAATTCTTACCTATCAATTTATTTGAATTATTTGAAAAAGCGTTTACCTTGCTTTGTCCTGACGAAAGATTATTCCATTTCTGTATATACCTTTCCTTAATTTTTTTTTTATTGTTTTTCTTCTCTGAAACGCGATCCAAATATTTGATAAGGTACTAAACAGTGACAATTGTGACGGACGAGGTGGACGTTGAAGAGCCCCTAATTGAAGCTGGCTTATTTTCCAGAACTGATGGATATGCAACACACTACTGGGCATTGTCACGAAGCATTATTACACCGTATCGATTCGCTAATGCAGCCTGCTTGATATGTAATTTCGATTCCATGACGATATCTATCCGAATATATGGTTCCATCCGAATATAGGAAGAATTAACGAAGAAAGTTTACGATAATTTATTAATTATATCGCTGCTAAGAATTTTTCGAAGCAACGAAAGAGGAAAGTACCGAATTTCCGTGTTGTCTATCGGGGAAATTTCTTTTTTAAAATATGTACTCAATCGAGAGGCCCTCAGGGCGGAAACGTCAATTCCTTTGAATCCCGAACATTTCATAGAAGGTGGGCAAACTTTCGTTCCGCTCTCTTCAGCCATAGTAACTTTCTAAATCGATTTGAAAATTTCACGCCCGAAAGTTCGCCGTAAAGTCCAGGGGCATTCTTCGAGTTCGTCCCGATCGAAATTTACAACGCGCGGGAACCAGCTTTTGAGCAGCCCACACACGAGTGGAGGGTTTGCCCGCAGGTTTGATCGACCATCTTTCTTCCGGAAAAGATCATCGGGAAAGACTGTCGACTAAACCTGCTGCTTAATCTCCGATAAACCCCTGGCTTATATGGGTCGCTTAACACCATTAACTGCTAACTTCTTTCGCCGAAGTTTTTACGAAGTTCTTAGTCGGATTTGACCGAAATATGTTTTTAAACTTCTCTTTTACAATACGGTCTGAAACCATGAACGCGATATAACAGAAATTTAACACAAACTTCTCCGTCTGTCTTGGTTGAAATAAACAGAGAATTCCCTTTGTGTTTAGTAAATTTTAAATTTTTATTAATGGGATATAAGTTGAAAGATAAACGTTATCAAACACAATCTTCTTAAGCCTGGCGTGAGAAATTGCAAAGCGGTGGTTGCTTCAAAAATGATTAATACGAATTTTTGAATTCTCGATAAATAAGACTTCCGGAGTCTGGAGCACGTAGGGGATTATCGGAGGCTTCCCCACGGATTTGATCGACCGTCTGCCCGGTAAGGAAGACAATCGATCTCACCTGCGGGCAAACCTCCAGCAAACCTCGACCATGTATGGGCCATTTAACGGAAATATTCGGCCTAAATATGCGGCGCAGGATTTCGGCCGGATAGACGAAATGTCGGGAAGTAAAACGTGAATACCTTGTGGCTGGCATCAGCGCAAGCAGGCGCGGCGCAGGGGTACAAACGTGAAAGAGGAGGCTAGGTTCTACGTAGAGTGGATCGATCCGGCTGCCAGGTCAACCCTCACCGCGGCTCACTCTCCCTGTACCCGCCCGTCCGCCAAGTATTTTGCGTTTATATCGCGACGTTATTACTTACGCTGCGTCGGTTACTGTAAATCGGCCCAGAATCGTGACGGGGCCCTATCGAGAGAACCGAAAAACCTGGCCATTTTGCGCCGATTTTCGAACGCGAAGAGCTTTCATCCCGGGCTCGCGCGCGCGCGTACAGAGATCCTCGAATCTCTGTGGCATAGCAAATCGACCGGGATTGGATACGATTAATTCATGCTGCTTTCGACTTCGCTGGTACGAGCGCGCATCGATTCCACCTGAATATTGGTTCCGCGAACGAGAGGAGAACGTCGCTTATGATCAATCGCAAAGCTGGGGTAGAACCGTTGGCCGGATTTTGCTATTAAAGGGTTTTCAGAGAGAATTGATAATGGGAAGATGATAATGACGTATTCGTGACATTTGGATAGTTGTGATGAAATGATCGAAGAAAAATTGAGAGCTCGTCTCTTCGATTCCCGCGGCCTAAATTCCGGCCAAACGTGGTCAATTTTGATGGTTTCCATCTCTGTCAACGTAAAACCGTGGCTTCGAAACGCTTCGTTGTTTTAGAGAAGAATGATGGATATTGGTAGTACTTGCTCGAGATGAATATTCTGTAGGAAATACTAGGGTCTATGTGGTTTTATAATTATTGCGCGGGGCATAGAAAGTTATCAACCGCGAAGTAGGAAGTAAGGTAAAATATTCATCGAATGAAAATTTTATATTCATTGCAAAAGTATTGCAAAGCAATTGAAGGCCAAGCATCGCGGCGAAAGGACGGTACTATATTTTTTGACCACCCGGAGATCCTCTGATGGAATACAAACTTTCATCAAATCTATCGTATCTATCGTATCTCTGTCTACTTTATCATATTGGGACAATCGATCTGCAGTCTTTGTTTTTCTTATCAACCGTTTCAATTCTGTCCATTTTTGTTACTGGATCGATTTCCACGGCTATTTGAAACTGCTGAAACGATACGTTAGATTTCAAAGATAATGTAAATAATTAATTTCTGAAAAAAACGATTGATGCAAATTGGAAGATCGAACTAGAGTTCTCACCGTCTGTTTTATAAACTAAGATGTTACAATACACACGCTTGCGAAATAAAAAATGGCACCTGTGGCTTATGAAAATCAAAGGTTTAAGTATAAAGATGATGGACGATGCGAAATTTTATTACGAACGAACGATGGAATATCCGACGAAATTTGCGCAGAGTGATTCTGATGCAATCGTATTCTCCCTTTGCACGGAGGTTCGTTTCAACGAACATATTATTCTATTAATTCGGATCGATAACTGACTATCATCTAGTCGACGCTTCGCCATTACATGCACGGTAATGAGGAAATGTATGGAATTTCGGACGTGCCAACTGATAATATCACGAATTTAAGATCATTTTCAATATGAAACGCGAAACGTTTCAACTTTTTCGCATAATTTGAATATTCCTCGTGTTTAAATAAATTTTGTAAATGTACGATAAAATGCTACCAATGGAATAGAATATATCTGTTGTATTTGCACTTTTCCCAGAATAAAACAGGACTGTTTGAAATTGATATCCCGCTGTTGTTCTCGTATAAAACATAAGTTATTTACATTGCTCGCTATTCAGAATGAAACGAATAGAATTTTAAATTACTTTTGATATAGTTAGGAGGCTTATCATGGATCAAAATTAAATTTCAAATTTCGTATTTCACATTCAGAACTTGTTCGTTAATTCTCGTCAGTTGAAAGCTTAGCGTCTAGTTGCATAATACTTTTCATTCCGTTTTGGGTAAAAATGGTTCAATTCGCGCGTAAAGGTCGAATACCGGGTGCGTTTGTTAAGAGTCAGAGAAATCGATAACATTTCACTTAAAAGGAGAACGAAGCACGTAGGCACCGCGTACGTGCGGTTAAATTTTGTCAAATCTGTGTCGATCGGACACTGGCCAAGGCTGCAAAGGCAATTTGTTGACCTAACGTGTACGGTCAGCGGAATCAGCTCATGGAATATGTATATAAGTATCGAGCACAAAAATATCAGTGGAGCGCAGCAATACGTGGCGTATCTACATCAGTATCGGATTATTCGACGTTTTCATTAGCCATTGACATCGACCGCGTAAAATATCGATTTGCAGTCTGCAGATACATACGTCGCTTTCTCTGCCCGACGCGTTAATATTAATTTTCGAGCTTTTACATCCCCCTCACCATTCGGTACACTCGTAACATAGATTAATTGAGAAAGCCTGTTACCGAGAAACGAGACAGTGGTTATTAATGGCATAACAAAATATCGAACGCGCGCCGGCCCACCTTTGAAACTCTACGGTTTTAAAGGGACGATAAGTTTCGGCGGGGCGCGAAGAAACAACATACTTAATGATTAATTACCATCGTTTCTCAAGGCTACAAATTTTTACGCGAGGATTCATTTTTATTATCAATTTATCGCGACAAGGTTTATCGTTCGAGTGTTACGACGGTAGAACCTTCGCCATTTTGTAAATTATTAACCGTACGGAAAGCAATAACCTGCGAAAACTTGGTGCTTTTAAATCATAACGAAAAAAATCATTACTCTTTTTCAACCGATTACGCGTCACTAGCTCAATTATTATTCAACGCGCAGCGACGAAATATTTACATTTTATATGGATTATGCTTCGATACTACGGATGGTTAGTGACATTTACAAATTTTTAGCATTAAAAGTTTTCGCGTAACGCGCATTATACGGAATCTCGTAAATGCATTTTCAATAATACGCTGATGTGTATGTAAATGGTACCATCGGCATTAATCATACCTTTATAAAAGGTAACCGTGTTATTTGCTTGTTGACTCCATTGAAAATTTAAATCATTTTTATTCGGTAACAGAACTGAGAAGCGACGAAACGTGAGTGTTCGTTAAATATTTTTTTCAACATTTTAAAAATGTACTTGTTAAAAATGATTATAGAACTATAGAATTATAATAAAATAAGTCGTACAGAAAAATTAATTTTTTCTTTTGGAATTTCTACCTTACAGTGTACAGAGAAAAAGAAAGTCTTCGTTGCTCCAAAGACGATGATCCTTGGATCTATTTGTATCTTCTAACTTTCATCTTTGGTAGCACATTATCTCGCGCGGTACTTTATACAATTATTGTCTGTTTTGTCAGTGACATACAATTTGAGCAAGAATATAAAAGCTCAAGCTTCCCTTCCTGCGTTCGAATAAGTCTGCCACCGGGGGTAAAAAATGATTCTTGTTGTTCGCTACACCGAAGGCATTTATTTCCGCGCGCCACTAAATCTAAGCTTCTGGAAGAAAGGAAGGAGTGTAATGACGGCGTACTTCGTAGAAACAATTCCAGCTTCTCTTTTTCCAGTAGCCGGATAAGCTGAACTCTCCGGCCACTTATCAGGAAGAAATTACTCCGTGAAAATCTTATTTTACGTTTCCGATTGCATCGTGGCGCAAAGAACGAGATTCGTTCTGTTGAAACTCGTAACAACGTGCCAATGTTGTCCGAAATGTAATCTGACTAATGATTATCGCGTTATTAAAGCGGTGATTAATGATTGCGATTGCCGGGTAACCGATAATCGTGATTAATGAACACCACGAGTAATCAAAACCAATGTAATCATCGGAACATAATTAACCCGTTAATCATTATTCACTTAATGATGGTCAACAGTTTTTCAGAAGATACGCACGCGTTTTATTAAAATGTTTAAAAAAATGGCCTTCCAGTTTCCTCCTCGCCAATTGTTTTTAAGTTATCGAGCAAGGGAATGGCCATACGGTAATACTAATCGGAAAGTAATCGATTATCGCTCGTCTCCGCGCGGCACGGATCGTTCGTAGAACTTACAGCCCGTTGCGAATTTATAATCGACGCGCGTCGCCGCATAAGAAACGCGCGGTGGGTTCTTAAATCGATGGAACGATTTATTAATTTATAGCCGTAACCCGGTGATTCCGTGTCGTCCGTGCGAGCTGTCGATTTCACGCGCGGAGACTGCGCCGAGAGAAGTTTCTCGGAACGAGTTTAGAGGCACTGTCAAAGACGTCGAGTCAAATGGGATTAGAGGTTTATACGTTGTAAGGTCAGCGTTCGCTTAAAGTGCTTCAACGATGCGTTGTGTGTAGCGAGGGCGTACATATGTCGCACGCAAGATCGTTTGCCCGTGTATACAACTCTGTCTTACGTTCCGTTCAGCCGCTCACGACACGTCCGCTGATTGATTCTCTGAAGTGATTTCGTACTATCGACTCGCATTATCCTACGCGAGGCAGTAGGGAGCAATATCTCGAGTGTGTACGGTTGATTCATGGCCATGCAATATTGTTCTCCATCGCGTTGCCGCGACGCTTACCGACGTTTCAGGACCGGCCGTGTAATCGGAACCGTGAGAATTGCAGCTGACAACGCGAATAACATTTTACGTATTTTCGACCTCCGGCGGGTTACTCGTTTTTGAATCATATGGTATGAGTTATAGAATTGCTTATTTTATGCTCGGAATGACAACTGTGACGTTTCAACTACGAAGGAACACGATCAGACGAATTAAAATAGTATCTTGAGGTCGAAATTTGCGAACGATTTATGAAATAGAAATTATAAAGGGTGTCTGGTAATTGGTTTACGCTAAAATCACCGCGTTCTTTGAGCAGATCTCTGCGCCATTCTCATCGACTAAGCTTTATTAACACGATATAATTTTCACCTGCAATCGTGATGTTGAAGCTAACCGCAATAGAGCCGATAGATAGTCCATTTATTCCATACAATTCAGGATAGATGAACCACATACTCGGCAGCGATAACCGCGAAATCCATCTCACCTATAGTATCTTAGTATAATTAGCAATAATTAAATTTTCATTCGAGTCTATAACACTTTTGGCATCTGCAAAATTTAAAATAAATACTTAATAATTGTTGCAAGCCTAACCCAGTCATGTCCCCGGAAAAAGGAAACGTTGGATCCATAAAAACGAAAGCAAAATGAAGCTAAAGTCAAAAATGAAGAATTACCCGGACGTTGGATGAAACTCGACGTCAAAAATTTAATAAATGGACATGTACGTGTGAAAGGAAAATATATACAATTCCCAGCGTGGTTCAAGATATAAGAAATAAATGAATTCTTCGTCGAGCGGAGAGCAATGTTTATGCACGAAACTGGCGAATATCTGGTAAGAAAGGAGCGTCGCTATTTCGGGAGGACAATTATGGGCGACAGGACGAAAACTAAATTTTACTGGAACATGATATTTCTCCCATTTTAATACGTCAAAACATCCCTTGTGCGAGCTGTCCCAAGGTTACGTTTCTGAAAGGAATCCTCTTACACGGTCCGTTCGTTCCTCTGCAGAGCCGGTGAATGTTCGCGTCGACGTTTGACATTCGTCGCGCCAGACGAACCGAATCAGACCTCGGGGTCTACCCTGAATCGTAAAACGCGCGCAAGACGGGGGCGTGCGTGCGACGTAGTCTCTCGTATGTGAGACCGCAGTCATGAAAACGGAGTAATATCAGTGCCCGTGCAGTAACTCAAATTCATTGAAAGGACGAAAAGAAAAAAAAAAAAGGGAACGAAGGGGGGAAAAAAACGAGAAAAATCTGCAGCTACCCGTGGAATTGTACTTCGTGAAAATATATTTGTTCCACGTTACGAAACAAAAAAACGAAAACGAAAAAAGAAAAATGTTCGCTGGGTATTGGGAACGCCGTACTCGAATTTTAAAATCCATTCGTGGCTGCATTTTTACGGAGAGTATAACGGGAACGGGAGGCAAAGAATGGATACGTATACAAGGTGATTTTTATAAAATGATCGATACGGTTATTTTCTAACATGGAGGGTACGCAGGAAAACTGATCGTATATGGTTTTCCGTAGCGGTAACTATTGTTTTTATGTGGATACGTGAAACGGGTCGCGAAGTGAACTTTGCTTTTTTATTAGAGAGTTTCTTTTATTTCGTGTAGGTTTCTAACAGTACCGTTCTATATGCATTTGGCAAAAATCGTTCCAGCCTGCGGCTGAGCGACCGTGTCGTGAAATTGTTCAATTAAAATGTAAGTTTCATAAAAAATTGATCGTAAGATTGTTATTCGTTTCCCAACGACGCGAAAATTATTTTGCGTCCCTTATATTTGGTGATTATTTCTGTATTTTTCACTTTAAATTACAAGTGACCTAGTGTGGTAGGTCATTGACGTTAACCCAACCCTGGACGGATATTTTGGAGCACGAGCGTTATACAGAACGGGGTGGATTTGGAGCAGGTGACAGAACAATGACATGTATGGAGATATTGTTTCAACCAATATATTAATTTCTATTTAATTTAATGAACCGTTCCATACGTATTAAGATCAATCTTCGTTAATTTGACGCTACTGTATCGACAAATATTTCCAAGGTATTCTATCTTATAGATATTTACAATATTGCAACTAGTACGTTAAAAATTTGTTAATAAAATATGGAAAAAGGTAATCTGCTAGCCAAGGTTTACGTGTGAATACATTTCGAAAGAGAGTCGCGTAAACGATTCCAGGTGAAAATTATATCGTGTTAATAAAGCTTAGACAATGAGAATAGAGCAGAGATTTGCACAAAGAACACGATTTTAGTGCATTCGCCAGAACTTGAATGTTTTTTATTTAAATTCTGTAGAATTTTGTAAATTTCCAAGGCATTCAAAATAGTACATTAAAAATCTGCTAATAAAATATGGAAAAGGGTCACGTGTGAATTCGAAAGAGAGTAAACGCTGATACTTTTAGGGATCAGCGTATTAAAAATCTCAACGTTAATTACATTCGATGTAAAAAAAAGATGGCGTATCTTTCGAGGTTCTTACTCGAGCTATCGCCGTTTAACGGTCCGGCGTTCGGGTGGTTCATCCGCACGCGAGGCCGAGTGAAATTGTAAAGTCGCAATCGCGAGGATCAGATTATTCTCTCGAGCATTTTTACGATCCGATGAGTCCCGTCGCGTGAAATGAAAACGCGAAAGACGGGGAGCCAGAACTTGGCCGAAGTTTGAAGATAGTCCTCTCTGCTGGTCGCGTGTGCGGGCCCGCGACAGGCGGTATATACGGGTGCGAGTTTAGTTCGCGGTGTCGCCACGGGTCACGGTGGCGCTGCGCCGCCAGCGCGATCCTCAGTTCGTCACGGGGTCGCGAGGGGTACGCATTGCCTTCGTCGATTGGCCGTACCCACGTTCGTTCGTCGCGACGCGCGAAAACCGTACGTGCACGCTCGAGCCAACCTAACCACGGACAACACGTAAATCCCGACGACCGCGAGTATTCGCCAGCCTTCCTGTCAGTGTTTTCTGTGCGGTGTCGTGTCGCGAAGTTGCACGTTACGCGCGTGATTTTCGATTACCTATTCGACCAGCGAGAAGACAGTGCGCGAAACTACCAGCAGAAGGAAAGCAACGATTCTGCGCCACCCACGACACGAGACCTCGAGCGCATCGCCGACGATCGCCTGCGCTGTCAGCAAACGTGAGTGGTTCCTCGCTTCCTTGTTATTTATTTCACTTTCGTTCACGATTCCCGGGCGCGCCGGTGCCGAAGCAGCGCGCGGAACACGTTCCTCGTAGGAAACGTAGTTCCAGTCGTTACTGTCAGTTCGACAGACCTCACTTCTTACGCGTGGTTTGGAATTCTTGATCGCGCGCGACGCGACGTGCTTCCTTTCCCGGCAGCCAATATTCTTTGAGCGATACAGTTGAACTTCCGTTTGGATAGCGCGCGCGCTACATACGTGCAACGTCTATCACGGTGAAAACCGTTCGCTACTTTCGATCGCGTATTAGATAGGATAAAACACGTTTATAATGAAACTAGAAAGGTATAGAGTAACTATTACTCGACGAAATAAGTAGAAACAGTAGAGTCAGGTATTGCATATTCGAGCATAGTTTGTTAGTATTTCGACCATTGATTTATGGTCCTCTTCCGTACAAGAGGCTAACGCTGAAAGTATAATTTATAGATATAGTCTATTTCTATTTATTTGCAATATAACGTAAAGATAAAAAATTTTGTGGAACATTAATCAGAGCAATGCAATGTAAATGTGTGCGTACGTAAAAGGTATCTCGCAGTGAAAATCGTCCGTTTATATTTATTTAACCACCTTGGATATTAATTGCAAACAAATTTTATTTCAATATGTGATTCGAGTCCTTTTTTTATAACTTGTCAGTGTATTCGTTGAAAATTTATGACCATCAGGCATTAAATCAAGCAATATTTAATATTCACTGTTATCGAAGCATTTGTTATGTATATAGTCGTTTTCGTTCAAAATAAAATAATTTTCGTTAAATCTGAGGATGAGCATTCTGGTCAGAAATAATTTATGTACTGAAACAATCGATTTTAATGAATATTAAATATCACAAGACCAATATTCCTGTTGCGTTTTTAATTATTTGCAATGTAATGTCATCGAGTTTTAATTTCCACTTCGTGTTATACATTTTCAGTTGCATTTAATTTCGGTGACAGAGACGGTGCTTTCATCTTCATGCTACAATTTATAAAGAACTATTTCCTTACAATTGCAGATTTATGTTTTGGTCATTATCTCGATAGAAATGGAAAGTGGAATGTTAGTCTTTTATCCACATTTCCTTTGATGCAATTATCCGTTTTTAAAAGTATAACAGTGGATTGTGGATATCCCTTGAATTGTTTACAAATTTATTTAAATATCTCTCGACGTTTCTAGTAAGATTTATTCTCTTTTTCGAATATATTTGAATATGTCGTAAAATATATTTTTCTCTGTGGTCATTTCAAGCGTTATTTAACTTTATTTTATTTTATTTGAGACATTCTTGCATCTCTCGCATCGTAGTACAATTTTCATTCATAATTTTTGATCATTTACTTGATCAGAAACGATGAAGAAAATGAATTAACCCAATACTTACCAAAACATGAAATACTCAAATTAGGAAATCTCCAAATACGATGAACGGTTTTCAATGTGAGTTATTTTTCACGAGTCGTTATGAAACATTATTTTTTCCTCGAAGTAATAGATGGCAAATAAAATCAACGTGTAGTGATTCGTGACTTTCGTTGGACCGAATAATTACTATTTTATTTAAACATCGTGAAACGTTTCATCTTATAATTTGAACTCTAATTTCTATTCTACAAGCAACGAATTTTACTCGTCCCTGTACGTATGATTTTACAGCATGTAAATACGATCGTGTGCTGCGATATTTTGAACGTGTATACTTATACACGGTACTTTGTACTCCATTTGACGGTCGTGTGCATTCTCTGTACCTAAGTCTTCAGACTTTTCCACGGTAGGCCCTCTTATTCAAGAACTCGATATCACGGTTGAAGAACTACGAACTGCGTCTTGAGAGCTTTCGTAACCTAGCGTTAAACCTTGATCCGCTTCGTATAAGGTAAATAAAGCATCTATTTAAAACGTTCTTGTAAACCATAGAGGAAGAAGTACAGATTCGGGGAACGGTAATAAAATTAGGTGGCTCTTAGATTTCCAGGGGAATCGTTTACGATCCTACGTATTGTTCGCTCCGTAAATACCCACGTGAATATATCCTTTGGAAGAGTCATTGTTACGGAATTATACTTTTATGCTGGTCAAAGGCACGAAAGAATTCCAGGTATGAAAGATGTATGGCGTGCTCTCGAGTTACGCGAACGTGGACCCATTTATATTTACACACGAAACACGGTTTTCCTTTTCACAATGCATGGATCTGTTTAGACCCCTCCGACTCAAATTTTATTTGACTTCTGAAAAAGTTAACCACCGATGAACTGCGTACACGCGTTCGGTTATTGCAAATGAATTGTTTGATGACCGTTGCTTTGAAAAAATGTAGGAGAATTTATATGATGGGTTCAGTATCGGTGCAACGTATGTTCCGTGTCTCTAAAATATAAAAAATGTTTTCGGTTGAAAATACCTTTCTCGACGTTTCACGATGGTTCACAGTTTCCAGGCGACAGCGCGATGATCCACAAACTATCGAGCGTTTACCGTTTTCGAAATCCGCGCATATTATGAGGACGATCGCGTTTCAGGCATATGCACGGTACGTCTGGCTGATATTAATCGTTTCAAGACGTGGCTGTCATAAGGCCACGTGGAAACTGCACCACTGGTTGCTTCCGCGCGATAAGGAATTCTCCTCGTGTAACGCGGCGTGTGTACCGTGGCACGTCATTCTACTTATAACACTTCATGTCAACGACTCCTTAGGAGGCTCTTTGCGATCGCGATCCATTCACGTGTCCGTTTCGCTGTGTTTCCGCGACCGAGATACGCTTTCTCTCTCTCTCGGACCAGCCACGCAATTTTCTCAGATAATAACGCGTTTCGTGGAACTACGGTTTCGCGCAATCGTCAGTTACAACGGTTTACTCTCCCTCCCGATAAAACGACCGCCGCATAAATAATTAATCGCGCACAATCGGCGTGTTTGCGTCCGCACGGCGGCCAAACCCCGGCGAAAATTGCTTCTCTTTGTCGCCGGAAAACGTGAATCGCAAACCGAACGACGCGTTTTGAAACTGCTTAAACACGCGTGTGCAGGCGTACACGGGAAACGGGTGGTAAGTTTCGCCCCCGCGTATTATCAACGGCTCTGTCCAAAAGTAATTTATCGCGTTTACGCTCCGGCTCGAAAGGATATTTTCCGCTTCCTCGTCGAGGGAACGTCAGAAAATTTTTTAGAAAATTGCAGTCTCGTAATTTCGAGAGCAATACAGAATCGATTTCGCTGGAAACGCGGTAATGAAATTTTTTCGGAGACAAAACATTCGCGGAGAATTGTTTTGATGTTGGAACCGGTCGCGGGGTACGAACCTAATTTATTTTATAATGCCCACGTTTCGACCGTAATGCAAGTCGCTGATGAGGACTCGCATCGCGGTCGAAACGTACGCATTATGAAATAAATTAGAACCGTTCCCCGTGACCGGTTCGGGCGTCAAAATAATTCTCCATCGTCATTAGTAACGGCGGTCAATTATTTTTGCATTATCGTAAAGAAGTTCTATGGTGTCAAACGACCAATACTCGTTTGCAGCCAGTTAACGAGCAATGTTGCTAAACAGAAATTTCTGTTACGGCGTTGAACTTCCGTCGGTTTATTGCGAATTATCGCGAAATTTATTGCACTTGAATAAAATATGCCCACGCGCGGGGTATAGCGAGCGAATTGAATAATTCTGCGGACCCGTGCCGCAGGTTCGTCGGACTTTCCATGTTTTTCTGGACATTTTAATTCATTTCACAGACAGTAATTGGAATCTCGAAACCGAACCATTACCGAAATCTGCTCCTGATCCATTTGCCAAATGACTAATATGTTGAGCCGTTTGCAGTCGGTGTCATTACAGACAAACATCCTCCGCTACGGTTTTATTATTATTACAGATTACTGGAACATTTATTGCACTTCGGTAACGCGAACAGATTCCAAAAGGTGAATAATTCATCGAATAATTACGTAAAACTGTTTCTCGGGCATTTTATGTTCTTCAGAAATATTATTAAACCATTAATCACCCAGAATCTAATCTTTTCTAAAGTCTGCTCGGATCCTTTTGAAAGATGTCTGTGAACTTCGTGTTGAATCGTTTACCATTGACGCCGTTACGAATAAGCATCCCCCGGTTGTATTATTAACGTAGATAAAATAACTCGACATGCTAGACGAACACGATTTTTCTTGGGTTCCCGTAACAAAGAGCGAACGAAGTTAAATTACGTTCTACTGAATATAGATCGCCCCGAACAGTGTATAAATGTAAGAGCATCAATCAACAGCCATATGAGCCATTATATTACTTGGGACTGATAACAAATAGCGTCTCTTCCGTGATAATTTCTCTTCCTGTTCGTTCGCCTCGCGTCTTCTGTCCCTCGTTTTTCCCCCCCTTCGAGCGTCCCTCGTTTTCCTGGCATTGAAACAACCGTGTGCGCAACAGTGGGCCGAACAGGTGCCTATTTTCTTGCGCTCTCGCCACCACGGACGCGGAAGAACGTTGTTGTGGCCTTTCTTGCACCTCCCTGTGGATCGTCCGAATCCATACAAATACACGTGCATCCCCTGCGGTGGAATACCACTCGCAACTTGCTTGTTTATTGATTAACCATTAGCGAAATTAATGGCGGTTCCAGACTCCGGCACAATGCCGGTGCAAAGCTTATGAAACTGAATTAGATACCGGACACTTCGTGCGAATTGCACTTATTCATGCATCGTATTGACTAATCGTCGTTGCAACCGCAAAACGAACATCGTTAATTTATTTCCTAATCTTTATCGATCGATTCACGCTCGTTAAGGTACCAAATTGCACCGTAACTACCGATATATTAAGGATAAGTCGATAATAACCCACAGCAAAATTTTATAATCGTATTAATATTGTTTTAATTCGAGATAATAATATTAGGAAGTCTTGGAAACGAACGATGAACTTTGTCGGAAGCGTATAGTTTTTCTTGCACGATCTCATTAATTTGTCCACGTCCGTGCGTACTAATACCCTTTCTTGTTTCCGTCCGTTTGGCGAGTAAATGGAAACGTGTTGCGGGTAACTCGAAAAACAGTGAGAAGAAACGATTTACGTAAAAGAACGATGCGCTACCATTTATTGTATCTGTGGAGAAAATGTGGCCAGAGGAAGATAAATCTTATTAAACCGTGCAACATTTTTCTCCGCTAATTTTGTCTGTCTTCGCTTAGGGAGGAGGTCTGGCTCGTTCCAGTTCCTAAAATCACCCTGTATACATCAGCATTACTTACAGCGATTTTTTACTGTTTTTTTTTTTACTACGTAACGTTTTCCTTGCAAGAATTCTGAGATTTAGTGCCATAAAAAAAATTTTAAACGCCTTAAATGAATTCATACTTTAACTTACCATTGGGTATGTTTCTTCCTGTAATATATTTACGCTAATGTATCAAGATAAATCTCAGAAATATGATTTTTTAATCTAAAACCGTTTCTGTTTTGGTATCAAGATAATCCAATTCTGATGAAACACTTGATTCATATCCGTTCACAATCGAAGAAGAAATCATTCTCAATTATAAATTAAATGTAATGTTAGGGATACAGATACTGAATCTATTAATATTGCATGCACATATTACTCTTATGCCAGAGCTACGAATGTGCAATTCGATAAATTCTGGAATTCGAAGTGCTGATGTTGTTAAACTGATAACTCACGTCCATTAATCAAACTTAGAATACAATCACCAGTGTCATCTATCGTACGTATTTATCGTTTCGACATAAAGACAGGATGATTCTTTTACGTATCGTAGGGCACTCCTGTATAGTGATTCTTATATTCATTTTCTCAAAATTGTATAGTTTGTCGTTTGCCCCATAGACAGGAGTTTGAGGCAGTAATGCACAGTAACAGAAGGTTTCTTAATCCGTAATTACCAGTTGCTCCGCGACTCTGTCTCGTTAGCGTGGCAGTAACTGCTCGAGAAGCGGTACGCGCGTACATAAATTAAATAAATTAAGCGAGCGTTTGATAAGACGAGCAATTAAAAGTTAAAAGCTATAAGATCCTAATTTTGTGACGAACGAGAGATCAACGCGCGAAACTCGCGGAGCAACTTAACAGTATAATGGCCGTCGACGCGTCATAAAATGATTAAACTTTCGGAATTTCATTTCTAAATGAAGAGAACCACGGGTGATCTCCCCAGCCCGTGTCGTCGTTCATTTTATAATGGCAAGAATGTCAAACAAGCAGGATGACAGAGCTCGGCAAAGAAGAAAGCTACACTTGACTATTTTATGCGCCGTGCTCCTCTTCGCTCGGGGCCACGGAACCCTCTTGCATGCGCTAGTTCAGTTTCAAACTTTAATTAAAAAGGTGGAGTCGCAATAAGCTTCCACCGCCCCCGCGCTCAATCCTCTCTCTCTCTTCGTCTCGTTCTCGCCCTTCCTCGTACCCCGGTCCATAGTCGCCGAAACTGCACGACCCGCGAAGTCGAGCTATTTTAATTTCATTTACGAGAAATAAACAGAACAATCAAATTAACGTAGGCCAGTGAATATGCACGTCCGGCCGTGCCTTTGATGCATACTCGAAGTGCGTATTTTCGGAGCAACAGCTCCCGCTCTTTCTCTCCTTCTCTCTCTTTCACTCTCTCTGTTTTGTCCTGTTTCCCTGTGCGCGTACCGTGTCCGCGACTGTATTTTCACCGGGGTGTATCGTAAACGCGTGGAAAGATAAAACCGCAAGCAGGATGGGAATTTTCGGATCACAATTTGAAATTCACTTTGTGCGCCGGGCGAATTAACGGTGGATTCAACCGAGCACGGCACGAAGAACGCAATGAAACGAATGACTAGCATCTCGTCGGCCGTCGAGTTACGCGAATTAACGTCGACTCTCGTCGTTGTGTTTTTCGAAATTCTCCGGTTTCGCGGGCACGGCATTTCCGCGTGCGAGTTCGCGAATTTCATAATAAATGTCGGAAGGGGAAAATGGTAGCCGAGCGGGTAACAGTTTTCTTCGTACTTTGAGCAGAATGTGTTATTAGCAAGCGAAATATTTTTTAATATTTTCATTTACCTCGCGTTTTTGCTATCAAATTATACTGTATCCACATCGTCCCGCTACCAGAAGTTTACTTTTCTTCTTACTGTACTGGACTTGCGTTGTTAATGAGCAAAATAATTTATTCAAACGACAGATATATTTGCTGTATAAAAAAAATTTATAATTTCATTCACAAGAATAGAAGTTGACCGATTGCATTTATCTCCAAGCACGTCGTCCAGTTGTGTCCGGATTGATGTAGATGCTCGTGTCTTTTTTCGAAATTCTCGCGTTTCGTGGGATTAGCATTCCAGCGTGCTGGTTCGTGTGCTTCGACTATGGTGTATGGAATTGGAATCGATATTTCCTGGTACTGCGATGATTTAGAAGGAAGTTGGAGAACGCGTGGTAACAGATACCGGGTTTTTTGCGAGCTCAGCGAGCACGACGATGCGCCGTTCCCCCATGACTCAATATTCGAGGAACTGCGACGGTGGATTTATGGCCGCGATAATAGTTAATAAGCTTTCATTAAGGATTCGGGGAAAATTGCTCGCGTATCTCGTGAAATATTCGCGAACGTTCAATTACGCGCGTTCGCGATAATAAATTTCCCAACGCACGGTTACTGTGCGTTGTCGAATAGAACGCGTTATAGAGCAGAAATTAAATGAAAATTAGCAACGCGTTTTCGGCGTTACCTAATTAAAAGCGCAATTATTTAGGAGTTACACCCTCACTGCTCGTGAAAATAGCAAACACAGACTGGACCGAAATTTCGACGTCGATCCACGGGAAACGAGTTTCCCTCGCTATTCGCGTTCGACGCTGAACTCGCGAAATTCGACTAAACTCGATTTTCCGTGAAACGGAATATTACATCCGGAAATCTTTATCGAGAAAGCGACTTATTTATTTTTCATAGAGTCGACGAATATAACGTCAGGTTAGAGTTTTATCTGCTGAGTCGTGTGACTGGAGGGTCGATGGGATTCACGAACGAATAGATTTTGTTTATTTCTATATGCTGTTTGAAACGTTGTCTAGTTTAGTAGATTTACTATCTGGACAGATTTATTTAAAAACCGTCACTGTCATTAAAAACGTGAAATATCAAATACACCATCGAACATAGGTATTATTTGCATTATACTTTGGACAAATGTCGTGGACTGGAGATGGAAAAATGGCGCGACAGTCAAGTGTTCCATGGAGAAGAATAAACCTTCTTTGCGGATCGTATTAGGTCAAACATTATAGTCAGCCTTCCTAAGGGACAATTGCTCGAATCTGTCCTCATTCTACTTACTCTCGCAGAGCCCATTCTTCTTAAGAGAATCCTCTGGTTTGGAACTTGGAAAGTATCGATATTTCTTTTCTTACGCGTTTTTGATATTACATCAAAATTTTTTACGATCACGAGAATTTAAATACCACCGCGTGCAAGTGAAAATCGTAGGTCGCAAGATGGCTCGGTTTATTTTTTCACAGCCTTATTCGTATTTAACGAGTACCGTAATGCGATTAAACTAATCACTGAACGTCAATAGCGGACTTGATTACGGTAAATACTGCTCGCGTAAATGAAACCTTCGTGCGTCGCAGTATCCAACTTTAATTCACTTTTTCTCGTACTTTTTCACGAGCGTTTCTAAAAATTCCGATATTCACGAAACTTGGCAATCCCATAAAGGGAACGTGCATATTTATTCATAACGTAGAATAAAATTTGTTGACAGATATCTAGTGCTAAAGTCCATCTGATCTAATACGTTCCAGATTATGAATGGAAGTTCTGTGTAAACGATAATTACTGGTTAATTCAAGACTGTTCGCTGTTTCTCCCCGCGATAGGGAAACGTTGGCGATTCGTTAACTCCTCGTAGATATCGCGTAGCGTCTTTTATCGTCGCGTTCACTCAGAGGGGACAGATATTGCTCGCGTTGGAGCAATTATAAGGTCGCTGGATGTAACGAACGATGACGCCAGGTCATCTCGAAGACGCGGCAATTTACCGCGGCACTTTAGGCGGCGTCGTAATGTGCAAGCGTCGCGACATACCGAAACCTTAATTTCGTACGAACAAAATATTTATCGAGTACCACGACCAGCCTCGAAGTAATTGCCAGCACGACGTCGTCGCGTTGAAACGGCTCGGGCTACATAATGAATAATCGGCCTGTTCGCCGAGTGATCACGCGCGTGAGATTACAGTCACATTTTCTGCACGGTACTGTCAGCATCGCGTGCGATTAACACGTCGATTTCAGCCGTCGGGGACTCGGCTTTCTCGTAAACATTTTTATACGGATTTTCACGATTAACGACGCCATATCGGCCGCGAGCATCGCCGCGTTGTTATTACCGTCGAGTAATTCCTCGCGTTAATCGTCGTTACCGTTAATATATCCAGCTTCTTTGTCTCGGTCTCGCCAACACGCGAGACTACACCTTGGAGATACGATAAAATGTTTATTATCCCGGCTAAATTATTTAACTAATGAAACGACGGAGTCACTCTTGCAAAAAGAATCGTGGAAAACGTGGCTACCGGTACATCGAGAAATTCTCTGCTAAATTGGTCGTCACGAATCGACAGAAATTTATTTCTTTAAAAATAGAACTTACTAATTATTAATTCGCAGATTTTTAATTTTTGTAATATTTATTTAAGCCTGTTTCCTGTGCACGTGACATTTTGAGGAAGGGTATTTCTGATTTGCAGCAGGTATTCGAATCCGTATCTAAAACGATCGTTCGCCGAATAAAGATCGAGGGCGTTTAATTTAGGAAGCAGTCGAAGAAGCACCTGTTCGACTGCTAGAGGATCGCGATTCGGTAGACGAATAGTAGCAGTTGTTTGGGTCAGAGCCGTCTTCATCGGTCGGATTGCATCTCGACCGCTTTCCAAATAATCTCGCGTGCGATTCCTCGTCGGGCACGTCAGTCTCGTCGCTATTTCGAGTTGTCGTTTAGCTCGGGGAAAACGCGTCGGGTCCGTGCACTCGGACAGTAAAGCGATCCGTTCCACCAATAGAATTTCTGGACCACCTAAGATCCGCAACGGCACGTCGTTACGTAAAGTCGACATCTGTTCGTCCGCAAACCATGCGACCTGTTCCCTTCCAAATCGATCACCACGAAATAAGAATTTACAGATCCAAGGTAAAAAGGAAATATCAATAAATACCATGTACTTTTTACAACGGAGATGAAACTGCTTTTTAAAAATGCAATAATTAAATTAACACCCCTGAAAGAGGTGTCTTCTGGCGGGAATTTTAACTTCTCGAATTTTTAAAACGAAACGAAGTTTCCTAAATTCTTCGTGAACCACGTTACATTTCAATTTTACTAAAATACCACGGACCAAGCTCGAAAGTGATCGATTTGGTATGGAATGGCAGTTGTATCTTTGGACCAAGAATCGATCTTCGTGCAGTGGCATGCACCATCCCAATGTAACACGCGGAGAACTCCGAGATGCTCTCGCGTTAAATTTCCTTTCTCATCTAACACGCGCGCCGTATCTTTCACGCCTGATATATTTCCTTGAGGGCAATGCATCATTTGTCTTAGCGAAATATGCTTTTCCACCGATACCTCGAGGCCCGTATCGAAATACCGAAGGAATACATTATATTTATCGGTGGGGGCTAATACCGTTTCCGTGCCATAAACTACGGCGCGGATAAAAATGCCACCGGACTGTTTTTCCGTTATGCGAAAACCACCCACGCATTATCACGCGCGAAAGTAACGAGAAAGCCGCCCCTAATGGCGTTACGTTACACCGAGATGTTATTTAAAAAATTATTCCGACTGGACGACGATACAGCGAACGAAAGAATTACCACTTCGTAGGTGCCGGTGCAACGAACCTTCGAGGTGTCTTTCCATGTAAAAAATGTGACCGTGATACAGTTGGAAAAATTATGTTGCCCGCGCAACAAATCTTAACCCCTCTGACCCGACGGCGTTTACAATATTTCTTTCCGCGCGTCCGACGTGAAATCGAGTGTTGGGTGTTCGGATATAGCGTATCGTATAAATCATCATAGCTTCCGCGAGAGTTATGGTTTCGAGAAGTGGTTCACACTATTATCTACAGAACGGAATGAAAAGCAAGACAGCCTTGCTCTTGTTCTAACATATTTTCTAAGCCTCGATAAGATGTTCCTAGGGTTGTTTCTAATAGAATAATTTAAAAAAAAAAAATGCTCTATCGTTACAGTGTACGAAACTGGGTTGATGACTGTACTAATCAATCCGAGCCAGTCGTTGATCCTATTTTTTGCTAAGTTGAAATATTTAGCGACGAAGAATACGCTTGCCAAACGTGTCAACATACTCCTCGCGGTGAGTGTAAATTGATTCGAAACGACAGATTCGACCAACTAGCTCATACCACTAGAAACGCGCGCGCATCCCCATCAATCAGCGGTCGACAAGCTGCGGTTTTTGAATAAATTACTGCTACTTTTGGCTCGACGAGGAACGCTCGCGAACCCGAAAATTTCAAACGTTTTTAAAGCACTGCACGCAAATAAACACAGTTTGTTCGCAAACTACTCGATGCTATAAGTGAAATCTATCTTATCTATCATATCTTATTTAACTATCTTGTTGACGCAAAGGTGGTCGAAATAAAGAAAATTTCAAATCTAGAAAAATTGCTACGTTTCGATATTCTCGACTCCGGGGTGGCTCTTAATTTTCCCCTTTTTTTTTAAACGCCTAGCTTTGAGTTTTTTCTCGACCGGAAGGTTGCTTAGCGACCATTACTATAAGATAACGAGCGAGGAGAACGCGTGTTCAGCGAGCGGTACGTAAAGCGTTTCGGAAAACGCGACTAGGTGCAAACTTCCGAAAGGCGATAACTCGTTCTAACCCAAATAGCCCCTTGCAGGGTTGTAGGGGCGATCCACGGTCGACCGTGGCCCCGTTTGTCTGCGTTTACTCGTTTGTCGCGCGAGTTAGTGGTACATGTACGTGTTACGTGTTCCTGCGGCGGGGCGTACTCGAGGGCAAACAGGAAGCCCGACTCCTCCGCAGGGCCGGTCTACCGGTTTGCACCACTATCTGTCCGCGGCAGCGCGGCGCAAACATTTGTTCAGGACAGGGGACGAAACCGGGACGGGACCCGAACGGCGGCGATGCGATATCAGTAATAAGATAACAACTGTCAGGTGAACTGTGCCCGCCATTCTTGCTCCTGCTGGTCTCACCTTCTCCCACGGCGTGTTTCTTCGACCAGCTTCCTTCGTACTCTGCCTCTTCGGCTGTCTGTTCCGCAGGATCGACGCCTAACTTACGCAGACAACGCATTTTTATTTATATTTCTTTAACGTTGTATTAAAGAACGGATAAAATTGATGGCACCTTGGCAAGAGAATTACATAGGTAAACTTAAAGGTATTTTATATTTTTTGAAGTACAGAGTTTACATTTATAACTTGTATTTTAGGGACAAAATGATTTGTCAGCAATCGAAACATTTTGCAGAAATTTGCAAATTTGGAAGATATTTATACTTAAGGTAATAGTTAGTACGATTACGCGTCGTTATAGGGGGTCGAAGAAATCAATTTCGTTCTTCCTCGCCAAGAAAGAACATTTTCCACCTAGTCCCATGCGAAAACTCGAAAAAGCAAAGTACGAATTTTTTCTCAAGGGGGATATCCGACTGTAGTGCGCGCCGCTTCGTCGTCGCTCATCGATCAAAGACGGGAAACCTTATTACCTGGGAATCGCAACCCCTAAGACGAGCTATGAGTATCGCACAGAGAACGACAAAAGTTGCCTCGATGTATTCTAATAAGTTGGGTGAAAGTGGACTCTTAGCTTTTTATATTTGCGATGTTTCAAAATTCTGAAGGTGGTGTAACTACTCGAGTGTAAGATCACGTTAACATTTTTAAAAAATATGCACATTTCATACACGAGGCTGGGATCAGTTGAA